>NW_027279764.1:390000-452500 GCF_046629955.1 Centroberyx affinis
CAACATGGCGCTGCTGTGCTTCTACATGCCGGTACAGGATTCAGCTCTCTATCACTATATCTATATTTCTGTCGATATTGCTGCCACCAAACAAAAAAAACTTGTATTTTTAAAAAGTCAACTTTTTAGGAACTTTCAGAAGCAGTCTCACTGTCAAATTATGCATTTTAGAAACGCTATTATGGATTTTGAATGGATTTTATGGGCTCAAGGGTCACGAAACTCGCTCTACTTATATAAGATCTTCAAGTAAAAACACGCAAATCACCACAATTGGAGCTGCGGTTTATGCAACAGCAGTGATATTCTCTGGCGTCTCCTCTTTCTCTCCCTCCCTCTCTCTCTGCCTGCGGCTGTTTTGGAGGGTGCAGGGGACTCTCCTCACGTCAAATCCCTCCTTCCCCTCTGTCCAGCTCTCCCTCTCCTCTTCTCCTGCTAGGCAGCAGCAGACATCGAATTTACAGCATACAAAGTATTACAGCTTTTCTTTTTTTTTTTTATTTCATTCTAAGCTTTTTATCTCAGCTCTCTGTACAAGAGAACAAGTGGACCGGATGTCCTCTGGTGGGTTCAGATCTAATCACGTTGAAAGGCAGCCAGTGTAGCCTGCAGCGCTCGATAATTGGTTGACCTCAGAAACACTCCAACTCTTTCTGAGGATTTGATATTTTACGGCTGATGCTAAAATGCAGACGGCTGGTACTAACGATGGTCTCTGCTTCTCCTGTCCGCTTCATCAGAATGTCCACGCAGAGTTGGACCAGCCGGGCGGCGGGCAGGCGGAGAGGCTGGTTATTCACAGCCCGGTTACCATTACTGTGGCTGATTAAAGACTGCATCACGGGCCTGGAGAGATGGAGAGACGGTGGGAAAGCACTCTTGTGTGTATTCAGCAGTGTGACATTTAGGGAGGGGGCTGAAGTCTTGGAACACACTTGGAAATTATAGTGTTTGTCCATTTTCTTGTCAATGATTTGTGTTGATTTCCTCCCTAACACAGCAGATGGATAGAGGTTGTGGTGTGTGTGTGTGTGTCTGTGGGTGTGTGTCTCTGTGTGTGTGTGTGGGTAGGCAGGGGTGGTCTGTGTGTGTTTGTGTGTGCGGTTGTAACCCTTCGGCGTGCATTGTGCATGCGTGTGTTCTTTTGTCTGGTGAGGGAGTTGAGAAGCATCTCTTTAATTTGGTCTATAATTGAATTTGGCCCCTGGGCATGCCGCACTCTTCTGAGAGATGGCAGTAGATGAGAAGGGGATGAAAAGAGGTGGCAGAGGGAAGGAGAGGGGGATGAGAGGAGATGGCAGAGGGAGGGAGGGAGGGAGGGGAATGGAAAAGGAGGTGGCAAAGGGAGGGAGTGCGGAAAGAGGGGAGGTGGCACAGGGATGGAGTGGAGGTGGAATAAGAATGGAGAAGATGAGAGAGTGTGCAGAGGGAAGGACAGAGGGATGGAGGAGGAGGCTGTAGGACGCAGCGTCGCATCCTCAGTCATCTGTGAGACTTCATAAGTACTGGGTGCATGGGCGAGTGGCTGGCAGTCAAGTCAATATGACATATGAATATTGCAGGAGCCATTCTCTCCTCTCCTGCCCTCCTCAATTATTAATGTCTAGCTGAGAGTTGGCTCAACTTTTACTAGTGGCCTTCCTCTCCTCTCCTCTCCTCTCCCCTCCTCCTGAAAAAAAGTGAAAGATATGGACAGATGGACAGGCTGACACAAAAGAGAAAAGAAAAGAGAAAGCCCAGTAGACAGACAGACACCCACACACATACTCACACAAGGGAGATCAACAGATTGACACACAGAAGGAAGCAGAATGAGAATGAGGTTAATGTATTCAGATTCTAATAATGCTTTCACTTATATAGGGGAAATGCATTTTATTAGCTCTTATCTGCAGTCCATTGGCAATAAAAGAGAGAGAGAGACAAAGCCAGAGAGAGAGAGCGAGAAAGAGAAAACCTATACCAAGTGCCATAGGCATGACCGCCACCGCTCCTTACAGGCTGCTGCAGGAATGCAGACATCAGGCGTTTTAATCACCTCCATCAGTAGATTTAGAAGTACAGGCTTACCAACTTTTGTTAGGCAGAAAACACAACATTCTCAATTTCTTGCACGTAGGTACGCATACACTCTTTCTTCACACAGAAAAAAATATTAACCAGAGTTGGACGATGGTCATTGTAGTACTCACTGAGGTTGAAAATAACACATCCTTTTTTCAGGGTTTGGAAGAAATTACAGGTCATGGCTTTTCTGCCAAGTTCAGCCTGTTTTTTATCTACCTACAGTATGGTTTGGAAATATCTGTAAGTTTTGAGAACTGTGACTGATTTCTTTAAATACTGGTTTCACATTTTCTAGATTAATTTTTCTAGATCAAAACTTTGCAATATGGACGTAAAGCAGAGTCATATGGGCTGGGCTGTAGCCAGCTTGGCGAAGGGCTTGTCTTTTATCCCCATAATTGGACCTTTTTATTGTGATCACAGGTATAGGTTACCATACCTATCAAAACACTATTATATTGTTTAGTTAAAGGCGCAGGAACCAGTTTTTCATCTGGTTTTCCAAGACTTAATGAATTAGAGCGTAATCCTGAAAATCTACAAGTACTACACTGGCCCTGCTCTAAGAATTCCTTTGTGTAAATATGCGATACGAAACAATATAAAAAAAAAAAAAAAACAATTCTTAAAACACATACAAAAAATCCCTGCTGCACATTTATGCAAGGAAGGTGACAAGCTAACTAACATCACCAAGCTTGCAAGCATGAGATTGAGTTTGTTAAATTGCCATGTCTTTTTGACTTTGCAAACAGGTATTCAGTGTCCTGGGATAGTGACTGACGGTGATTGTGTCAGTCTTCATCTGTTTTCATCTTGTGAAACCCAGATCAACAACAGGCCCCAAATACACATCAATTGAAGTTTGTCTTTACGCTTGCAACTTAGCTAGCAAAATGCAAGTCGGTCGTCACCATGGAAATGTAACACGGTTACAAGAGTTTTTCTGGGGTTTTTTTATTCCGCGGAAAGTGGAAATCAACATGGGATGCATAATGAATATTTCCATAATGGTAGGCCTAAACCACTCTATGGTGATTATTGGTTTTTATACAAGTACATGTGCAGTAGTGGTTGTTTACCGTCACAACAGGCTTTAATTGGCTTCGGTCTGACCTTTTGTTGGTTGGGTGGATCGAGTGACCCAATATTCACACAACCTCTGTTTGGGGGAAAACCACTGAAATGACTGATCACTCATATTGGCATGAGCTATTATTTAAAGGCATGAAAGCGTGACGTTAAGCCTGCAAGTGTGGTGTCACAACAGATACCTGCGAGTTGATAACCTTAGATGTAATGCATGCATGAAGTAAAGTTTTGAGTAGGTCAGGACAGCTGCACTGATACAATCTGACTGTGTGTCCTTGAGTCACACCATCACTGGACAAGTTGTTACCATGACGCCAGCCGGGTTACTGACATTATGGCTCCCGTTGCCCTTGACGCCGGGTGGGAGAGGGGAGGTGTGATGGAGGGAAGGAGGTAAAGAGGTGGGCAGAGAGGTGCTGTAATGTCTGTGTGGAGGCCGAGGGGTGGGGCGGGGCGGGTCAGTGTGATTGACAGGACGTTGACAGGGCAACAGGGTGAGCGGGGCACAGGAGATCGGGCCCCAGCTGGGTACAGGAACACACATAATGGATAGCAAGGTCTCCCACACTGTTTAAACACTCCACACAAACATTTCCTTACACTTATATATGCACACATACACAAACACACACACTCTGCCTGTGTTTTGAATGTTGACCTTGTTGGGCAGACAGAGTTAGCAGGAGCAACACCTCTCTCTGGCAGCATCATCTGTTCACTTTGAGCACTGCAGTGTGTGTGTGTGTGTTTATGCTCTGCCAGTGTAGTCTTGGTTAAACTCCCATGGGACTGGGTGATTCATCAGTTACATATCCACAAGATGAGGAATGGATGCAAGAAAAACAACAGAAGGAGAGGAAGAAAGTAGGAAAAACAAGAGTGGGTCTACAGTTTGTGTGCCGCAGGCCTACAAGAGACGTTAGAGGAAGCTAGGAGAACTGCATCAGCTATAAAAGAAATCTGCGAAACAGAGATTAAGTTCATTATGTGTTCAGAATTGTGTGTGTGTGTGTGTGTGTGTGTGTGCGCGCACTGGCAGCAAAATCAAGGGTTTGCACATCCTATGCAGGCATGTTTTTTCATGTTTTTTCCATCCATGATTTTATGGACTGTCCCGATCATATCCCTGCTATGCACAGCACCCGGAGTTGACCTGCTGTGTGTTTATTCCTCAGTGTGTGTGAAAAGGGAGTTAACTAGACATCACATCCATCAGCCCAGGAGGCAACATACACAGAGAGATGGTTAGTGTGTTGCTGCCCTACTTCAGACAACTGGTAGTCTAGTCTTGAGCGGGGCTGATTTCCAGAGCATGGACGGTGAAATATTGTGCTGAAAGAGCTGGAACGGTTCTGCTCGCAGCAATATTTGAAATGTAACTCGGATGACTGTGCAATGTTTATTTCCACTATGTTTGTGTGTGATTCGGCAGTGGTATCTGAATTTATGCGTGTGTGTGCATCTGTTAAAGTGTGCATATCTGCATGTGTGTATGCTGTGAAGTGTGCGTGTATACGTATGTGTGGGTAAAGTATGCATGTTTATGTGTGTGTGTGCTTGCGTGCGAGTTGGCTAAAATGCCTGCATCTGTACGTGCGCACCTCTGTTTCTGCCTGTGCGTTGCAGCTGCTGTAGCAGTGATTGACGAGTAACTGTGAGTGTGCAGTCGGAGCAGAGCTCAACCCCATCTGACTGATCTGTAAATATTCCCTCTTTCTGCTGCCTCAGCAATTCTCCGCTGGAGCACAACACATGGATCACATTGGCAGGGAACAAGGAGGGAGGGAACGAGGGGGGTGGAGAGAGCTAGCAACTGTAGAGCTAGGAGAACGAGTAGGGAGGCAGGGAAAAACTATGGGGACTGAAGAAATGGTTGGAGGAGTGGAGTGAGTGTGTGTCTGTGTGTGTGTGTGTGAGAGAGAGAGAGATGGAGAGAAAGGGAGAGGAAAAGAGGGAGAGAACAGTGGAGCTGCAGAGCTCTCTTCATCAGAGCTGCAACATTGGGTCCTCAGGCCCTGCTGGACCGCAGCCAGTACCACACAGCAGCAACACCCAGGCTTGACTCCCTTCTTCTCCTTCTGCTTTTCTCTGTCTCTGGTTCTCTCCGTCCACTCCTGTGACCCACTCTCCCAGTCCCTCGCTACGGATAATAAGGATATGAGAGGAGTTGGAGAAAGCGAGGGAGATAGACAGAGACAGCGAGATTTTAAACAAGATTTTATTACTCAAAGGAAATGAAATCAAACAACAAAGTTAAAGCATAAAAAATACAAAGCAGGTCCTTAAAGAATCCATCTCCGTTAGTAATGCCCTTGTCGACAAGTAATACTGAATATTAAGCTCAGGCATCTGAACTCATCTTCTGTTGCCTTGGCTACTTTAGGGGTATTTTTTTATTTTTCATTTTTATTTTAATGACAACTAAAATAAGAGAGGGAGACAGACAGAAAGACAGACGTACAGAGAGAGACAGGAAGAAAAATAAAGATAAAGAGAGAGAAGAACAGGTACATGTCCCCTGCGTTCAGCCACTCTCTCTCAGCAGTGAGTGGTGCAAAGCGAGAACGCTCTGCTTCAGATGAAATGGACATATTGATATTAAAGGCCAGTTCTGCACCGGAGCGTTGCTGGGTAATTTACTAAAGTAAAAGGACATTTTAGTCATGACCTTTATGAATCTATTTCTTTAGACATTTCTCTCTGTCACACACACACACACACACACACACACACACACACACACACACACGTGCACACACACACACTATCACTCACTCATGCAAACACGCGTGCACTTACACACACATCCTCATATCCACATTTCACAGCGGCGACACGCAGAGTGTTTCAGGGCGGAACTAAAATCTTTTAAAGCCACTTTGTAAGGTTGGTCCACTGGCTAATTCCATTCAGTGTGAAATGAAATTGTGAGCTTCTGTGAGGCTTGTCCAAGTCTTGATTCGGAGGCCTGCAGCTCTTTTAAAAGAGGATTTAAAGGGAGCAAAAGGTTTGACATAAAGTGGCTTTGTTGATTGCGTGAAATTAGGTCCTGCATATGGGCTTTTTACACTGCACTGCTCTTATGCAAGACCCTATTTTCCTTATTACTTATATAAAGCCTGCTAGCGTTTCCATTACTCTTTTGACAGAAGCATATGACAATAGCTTTCTTCTGTGGTAATATGATTACATTAACATGGGGAGTGGAGCCAGTTGCTCCCAGAAAGCTCAAATCAAACAGGCTGCTTTCTGAATGGCTGCTCCACTGTATTTGACAAAAAACACAAACACAAACAGACTTCTGTCAGTGTTAGTTGTTTAGGAGCTCAGTAGTTCTTTTAACTTATGTGCCTGTTTGCACAGGTGTAAATATTCTTTGTGCCCTTGTTTCTATCTGTTTGAGTCTCTGGCTGCTCTCAGGTCAATGCTTGAGGCCCAAATGCAATGAAAGCAATGATGCTCCTCATTTGCTTCATTCATTTATATGGCGCGCTGCAGGCATGACATTTGAAGAGTATGCAGCCCTGGCACCTGCATTTCATCACAGTGATGGACAACATTACTATTTCATGTTTTATTTTAGAGTGACATAAAAGATGGCCTATTCTACAATCTACTTCTCATATTTGGAGGCTGTTAGACTATATAGGGATCCAAAGTCGATGTCATCCCCGTCCGTCTCTGGTTCACTCCTGTCTATTCCAACAGATTACTTGATAAGTGAACTGCGAACTCTATGGTTCACTTTCTGAAAACGATATTCCTCGGCCTGATTTCGGTGAAATTCAATTGATAGAACTTCCAATTAAATGTATTTACGTTTATCACAGTCCACAAGGCACAACTTCCTCGTTTGGAATGTCCCAAATATGTGGCGGGGAACTTTCCATGCAAAGCTAACATGTCAGTGACAATAGCTCATTTGAACTTCTTCTTGCCGATGGCCTCGACAGCATTAACCATGTCATTTGCTAGTAAACCTAGTAGCTAATGTTACTACATGAGAATTTTAAAGCGATAGCGAAACGATAGTTAGCCATAGTTACCCACTAGAATTAAAGCCGCAATAATTTTGGTATCCTTATGGCAAAGAGAGGGAAACGTAGTACCATAACTGCACTTAATCTTGTATCCAAGTCTTTTCCTTCACTTTTTCCGTCTTTTCCAAAAGTTAAAAAAATTTGTACGTCTTATAATTGCTTATGTAACTGTGGGAGCCGCAAGATGTTTTTCAACACAATCTATTGCCTTGTTGTTTTGTTGATGTGAGATGTCTCCCCTGTGTCTATGGAAAATCTTGTTAGCCACCTAGCCGCTAGCAAACCAGTGGGCGGTCTTCCGCTTCTGCTCCCTATGTTTATTTATTTTCATACATATGCATATATATTTTGATATCATAGATACTTTTTATAATTTTTTCTTGTCCCAGTATGTTGTACTGCTGTTATTTTGCACACCCTGTCTACATGCTGCAATTCATATATTTTCTTCTAATCTAATCTAATCTAATCTAATAAATTAGTTTGCAGTCATTGTATCACTTTTGTAAGACATTAAGTCAACGGTCACTCTGTCTCATGAAAAACACCCATTGGTCCTCTGTTGACACAAGTTTGGAGCAACTGCGTCAAGGTGATTTGACACTTTTAGCACATTCTGGGCTCTTTTGAAAACAATTGCCACATCTGAAATACATACTAACACTTCCAGTTTCTGCCTTTCGGTATTTTTCCTCTGCCTGTCTCTGTCTTAGTGCCTGTCTCTGTATGCATTACAGAAAGGTTGGTGGAGCTCCATCAAGCTGATCTCACAGACGTTCATCCTCAGCTCTATCTATCTATCTATGTTATGGTTAATGGCCTCCTATTCTCTGTCTGAGAGCCGGGCTGGTAGAGCAGGCCGATCTCACCAGGCAGATAGCAGAGCACTATTCACCAGAATACAATACAGCTTAATACCATGAGACCATCTATGGTTTGGCTTTATGTCCTTATCATTATATGTTCCTGTATCTGGGACTGTGAGTGTGTGTGTGTGTGTGTTCATATTAGCAGGGAGAGAAGAGTTATTGTGGTAATTCCTTTCAGTCTCTCTTAGGTTTGAGTGGCTTCACATGGGGTCAGGGAGAACAAGCCACTCTTAACACCCGCTGTATGTGTGTGTGTGTGTGTGTGTGTGTGTGTGTGTGTGTGTGTGTGAGATAGAGAGAGAGAGAGAACGAGAGAGAGGGCAATGTCACTTCGATGTGACCCCAAGTTGTCCTCGTAATTAACAGATAACCTTTAATGAGGCGTGGGCCTCACAAGCCCTAACCACGGAAATGTCACATTTAACCAGACAGGGACACATCCTGGACACACACGCACGCACGCACGCAGGCACGCACGCACACACACACACACACACACATACACATACACATACACATAGAGAAGAGAAGGTGTTAAAAGTGTCCTGTCATGCCGTAAATGTCATCTGACTGTAATGTTCAGCGTCTGACTCTGTGCTCTTTACAGATAGATTGTGTGGGTGGATGGAAACAGGCTGGGAGAGATCAGCCTGTCTCAATGTGTTGTCATCTACCACCGAGAAGAACAGTGGGCTGGACACAATATGGAGGTGTTTATAGCAAGGAAGAAACACATTTGTCTAATCTGTGGACAGTTCTAAAGAGAATGTCAAATTGAGCAGTTTACATAGATTTTCTCCAGTTTTCTCTGGCAAAAACATATTTCTACCTTTACAAAAGTAAGGATGTTTTCACTGCTGTTCTTGTGTTCCCGCAGCTGATGGTATGCCGGCATCTAGAGCACAGTCAAAGAGCATTTCTGTAAATAATGTCCGACATGTGTGCACCACTGAACATTTGTCATCTAACGCGAGGCGCTCTGAATGTATATCAGTCTCCTTGGTAAAAGCATTGCTGTTGTTGTCAGGCTGATATGAGTGAGAACAGTGGGGAACCTTTGCTCTGTAGATTGGGCTCACAACCCAGCAGGCGCACTCTCATGGCACAAACAGACCCGCTCCTCTCATCTGCAGGCTCACAGCTTTTTCCTTCAATCTGTGTTCCTCCCTCGCTCTGTCTCTTTTCAACATTCCCCTTCTATCTGTTCCCTTCCTGCTCCCTATCTGGCCTCTCTGGCTCTTTGAACACAAAGAACTTTTTTTTTGACAGTCCATTTATGGGCAAGGTAGATTGATGTATGTAGTGGTTTGGAATGGAGGCACACACGCTGCCAAAGATACACACAACAAAGAGGCACTCACTCACACACACACACACACACACACACACACACACACACACACACACACACACACACACCCTGAGAGGACCATCTAGCATCCAGCAGGATATCCATCGGGGGAGCTGTTGTTTGTAATAAGGTTAAAGTCTGCACTGGATGTGGTCACTGAGGAAAGCTTCTGAAGTGTCATATTTTCTTATTGGGACTAAATAGACTTCTCCTCTTTGGCCGAGAAACACAAACCCGGTTTGACAGTAGCAATAAACTTTCACCTCGACTCAGATATTGTCTTGACGACTGCAGAGCTTGTGCGCAAGAACAGAACGATGACTTATTTAAATAACCATAGCATGGTGACACTATGGATGTCCGCTTGATTTCAGGTAAACTGCATGCTGGGAAGTTTTTAGGAAGGAGATACACATTCAAAGAGAGGGATATACAACCAGTGCTTCTGGTATCTGCCCCAGATACCTACACACACACACACACACACACACACACACACGTTGACTATTCATTGGTTCTGCTGCACTATGCAACAGTGAGCGAGGCTGTATGAGTGTCATTTCACTGTAAATCGGTTTGAGGTTGAGAGTGTCAACTTGTATCAAGCAGATATGTGATGGGTTCTGAATCCTGAAGTGAAGCCTGATGTGGTTGAAGCCATGTCGACTGTTCTGCACTGCAGCCTGATGTGGAGATGCACTCATGTACTGTATTGGTCGCTTCCCCCCACCCTGACACACACACACACACACACACACATACACACACACACACACTTTGTGTCAAGATGTACGAACAGACACAATCACATAGATATTCCCCCTGCATCTGTGCTCTCGTCACGCCTCCCTGACTTTTTCTCATTGTCTGAATGCAAGATGAATACACACTCATACACACACACACACACACACACACATGCGCACACACACACACACACACACATACACAGTTGCACAAATTATACCACCCAACACGAAAGCATTCTCCTTTAGGTCGGAGGACAATTTGTTCAGCATCTGTGAAATTAGACATGGGTTTACAATGTAGCCTTTTCAATACTGATCACTGTCATACAACTCTGTGTGTGTGTGTGTGTGTGTGTGCGTGCGTGCGTGCGTGTGTGCGTCTGTGTGAGCGCACACATGTATGTGTGTGTTTTTGCGAGTGTTAGAAGAGAGTGAAAGAAAACTCTGTGTGTGGTCCTTTGTGTTAAGCCCTTTTGTTGGCAGGCAGCGTGCTTCAGCTGTTTAACTTTATTCATGGGCTAGCCAACACACAAGCAAACCATCTTAATGTATATTTATGGGCCTGAGACATGGATTTCTCTTCTCAGGGTGATGCCTCCCAGCATCGCTTTATGCATATAGCCAACATGCTCACATGCAGGGCTGCCCCAGGCCTGCAAGGGTCCCTAAGCCCAATTTGATTTGCCCCTCTAACCCTTATTTATTTTCTGTTTGTGAACCCACCTTTCGCATACCAGATTTACCACTCTAATTTACAGTAAAATATATAAGTAAAATACTGTGCTGCAGATTCATTGTATTTTCAAATGACTGAAAACAAAGTTTAAAAATCAAACTAAAAATATAATCAACACTTGCTTTTCCAGTTCCAAACAGTGCAAAACCAAAAGCAATGATTTTACTTAGCAATGAATTAAAGGTGAATAAAGTAAGTTTTTTACTGTCCCATAGCACAAAATGACCATCATATACTGTATTTGCAGGGGTTTGATAGGGTTGTTGATCAATACCAATCACTCGATCACTTTTTGGCTCATAATCTCTGTTTTGGAATGCCCACCTTCCCTCTCCCATTTTCAACTGCTCAAAGATGGAGGACGGTGCTGTGAGCGAGCCACTGGTGTCACAACACATTTCATTCTCAAGCCAAAAAAGCTAATTTGCATAGTTAACATTACATGACTAATGGCTAGTAGTGGCTAGTAGCTGCATGTTAACATTAACATTAGTTGCTTTGTTAAATTGCTGGCTAGTTAGCTAACTAAAGAAGGCAAAAAACCAAGATGGATTTTAGAGAGAAGACAGTTGAGTGACATTTGTTTCTGTGTTTTTGTTTGATGGTAATTTGATAGAGGCTTTGCAGTTCTGTCACAGATCTCCCAGTCATCACGGCTGGGAGATTAGAGAATTAGCTGTGCACATATAATGGATAAATTTATAACAACCGGGCAATACAAAGAATAATATCTGAAAACACACAAATTGTAGATGTGAATCCACATAGTAATGTCCTAGCTAAAAGTGAATGGTCTGATAATGTAGATTTGTTTCTAAACTAGGCTTCTGTAACACAGTTCTGTCTTGTCTTTAGCCTTGGCCTCTACTCCAGAACGTGTAGTTTGAGAAGAGTCAGCTCGGTTCACCTGAAGAAACAGTTGTTATCTTTATACCAAAAGGTGATGACAAAGCCCCATCAATTTTACTCCCCAGTCCCGGCTCTACCAGAGCTCTCTAGTCTTTCCTATCCTTGCTCTACCACACTCTCTCTCTCTGGTCTTTTCTACCCTCACGTGCCATCGATTGGCAGTTGGGCTGTTGCCATGATTTGCTGCATTAACACCCGCCAATTGGGAAGGGGACCCTTCATCTTTTAAAATAAATATTGGCAGAAAATTATGCTTTAATATTAATGAAAAAAGAAAACTAGCTGAAATAATAGCAAGGCGGAGCCCGGAGAGAGGCTGGCTGGACGTGTAGCCATGTTCTGCATGTAGGGAGGGGGGCTGCTCACAGGCAGGCTGTGTGCTGTGGTGTGTGCAGGCATGTATGTGTCTATCGTGCAGAGATGTGTATGTATGTCTGTGTGTGTGTGTGTGTGTGTGTGTGTGTGTGTGCATGAGAAGTGCTGCAGCTGATATCTAACTCCAGTTTGTGTGTGTGTGTGTGTGTGTGTGTGTGTGTGTGTGTGTATCCAGTCTCAGGTATTTGTCAGATTATCCTGACAGAGACAGGAATGCATTTGGAGTGAGCATTACAGTAGATCACTTTTGTTTTTTGGTTTGGCAGTATGTGTGTGTTTGTGTGTGTGTGTGTGTGTGTGTGTGTGTGTGTGTGTGTGTGTGTGTGTGTATGCTTTTGAACCTAGATTTGTATGTGTGATTTAAACAAGAATTTCTGTACTCAATAATACATTCTCTCCTCAGCCATCTTTCACACTAATCTACTATTTCTGAATATTCCCCTCTTGTTTGTGAGCAGGCCAGTTTGTCTGTATGGACGGGACCGTCCTGTGTGGGCTTGCCACACCACGTCTGGTATTTGAAGGTAAGGTGCGGGATCAGGCTTTCTTCACTGAGGTTATGTAGGCTACTGTTCAAGGGGCTATGTGTGGGAGCATATAAAAGAGCTGTATCACAACTCTCTGTCCAATTGTGTGTGTGTGTGCATGTGTGTGTGTGTGTGTGCATGTGTGTGTGCATGTGTGCGTGCGTGCCTATATGTGCATTTGTGTGTGTGTGTACGTGTTTGTGCCTCGCCACTGGACTCCAGTCAAATCAAAGCTGCTTCTGTGCTCGCTCCCTGAATCCCCTGTTGGTGAAAACTCAGTTTGTCTGGGAGCTAAAAGAGACTGGTGAATTATTAAAGCTTGCTGAAGCTTCACTCATAGAGAACCAGCAGACCACTGAGACACCACAACACACACACACACTCACGCACGCACACATTGAGAGGGCCAGTCCAATGTAATACCCACAGGGTACCATACTCACAATCGCTGCACATGAAGAATGTTGACTGCTCATGCTGAGCAAAGCTAGTGGATTTCACTGTTTGCAACTGCAGATGGAGTGCTGTAGCCTTTCAAACATCCAGCTATAGGCTACTATTACTACAGCCAGCTACAGTGGGAGGAAATGTCATTCCACCTGGCTCACATCATTTGCAGCTCAGAATCCAGCTCTAGAGTCAGGAGACAGTCATGATGAATGGCTGCTGCTGCCTGATCACGTTCTCTCTGTCTCCAACTTGTTAAAGATTAATTCTGAGGACATTTCTGTTTTATTTGGAGGGAGAAAGGAAAGAAGGAAGAGAGAGAGAACAGGGATGGTGACACATTCTAAACTCTGACACACCAATGTTTTGATTCATTTGGATGTGAAATGACACAATGCCGGAGATTTTAAAGGAAGGTAATACCAGGAGGGTTAGCGGACATAAACAGGCTGCCTCTGAAACAGCCTGGACTGAGCACCTTAGAGATGGTGTGGGAAGAAACCAGGAGCAACAGAGTAGCTAGCTAGCTTACTGTAATGTTTAATTGGTTCAGTTTTCTGACATGCCTTGCTCTACACTGAGCACAAGACACCCCGCCTAGACCAGTGGCATTATGTCACGGTGTGGCTGATTAAAACAAAGAGCGCAGCCAACCGAGACAGGAGAGGAGAGAAAACATTGTTTATTAGCACAGTTAGCTAGCTAACTTGGCTGGACTAGCCTAGCAGTAGTTGGCCTGGAGACCTGGAAATGGTAAATAAAAAGAGAAAAAGGAACCAAACATTCCTGTCCCTTGCTTGGTGTCTACATACGATAAAAAAAACAAAATTTTGTCTTACATAATTAATAATTATGTATTGTCTTACACAACGCATAGCAAAGTGCATGCAATTACACAGACATGCACGGCCCATTGGCCAGATAATAAATGTCATCTTATTATTGCCAGTGTTTATGTTGTGTACCTTATTTGTCAAGTTAGAATAGTTTAGCCAGTTGAAGGGACTTACTTGTTAGTCTTTTGCTCTCTCGCTAAAGCTGTCTTTCTTTTTCGCCTGTTCGTGCAGAGGAATGTTTCTAAAATGTCAGTGTCCATGTCTGCATTGAAGCTTTGATAGAGACACTGCGGAGCGCATCATACTTCGAAAGCCACGCCCACTGTGGGGGAAAACAACATTGCTAACAAACTGGCAAAAGCAGTGATCGGGAGGAAATCTTTTCAGATATGGACAGCCTGACAAGGTTTTTCCTATTTTCGAGTAGACAAGTCTGTCAAAGAATTATTTCGGCACACTGCCTCCAACAGAGAGGGAAATGTACAATGAAAAAATGAACTTAATTGGCCTCAATCAATGTCCTTTTTCATTACTCCAATAAAGCTGGATAAATCCCACACAGTGGCCTGAAGTGAAATACTTTGACATTTACCACTACTTCATTTAATCACCAGGTAAGATAATAAATTGACCTTGAATAATTTCACTTCATATTTAAAAATCTGAAGTAGGCTACAGCTATGCATTTCAGACTATAATTTTGAACGACGCTGACGTGACATTGGTTATTAAAGTGGGTTGTTGCTATGTTTACTATCTTATGTTAGCTAACAAGTCAGTGAGATTTCTCATTACTTTGGCACCCTGGAATGGCAGTCAATACAGAGCAAAATATCCTGAGACCCACACATGAACACAACTCATCTGTTTTATAGAGAGGAATTGGCTCAGTAATGTTAGCTTAGTAGCAACCTAATGTTAGAACAGCATGGTAGCTTTTAAACACATTTAACATACAGATTATCTTACAAGAATATAACTAGATAATTACTGGTAACTTACTTACGAGTGACAAAATACTGGCCACATTATAAGTGTATTTACTCTCGGGGTCCCAAAGTTTCCCCCTCTTCTACCATGAGCCACTGTCAGCGGCTCTCTCCTTACGGTCTGGATCCACATTTTTCTTCTTAATGCCTCCCTTGTTTTGCTCGGGAGCACAAAAAACTGTAATTTGTGGTTTTTAAGTTTGTTGGCTATGAATCCCACCACACAACAGCTTTTAGGCATGTTTAATTTGCGCAATAATGACAATGATGTGCATTCAGTCACACAAAGTGAATGGAGAGCAGTGCAGTGATTTCCCCCACGATGGGCGTGGCCTATTTTATGCACTGCCTCTATACTGACTAACACAATGATCCCTATTCTTCGGTATCAGCCATGGATTCATTCAAGCCAAAAACTGTGAGGGTCTTGAAGCTTATGTTCTCAGTCTTTGTGAGTATGGCTGTGCAGTCACTGTTAGCCATTGCCTCTCCAGCCCCTCGTTCTCTCTAGCTTATCCTTGCCTCCTTTGCAAAATGTCCTCAGCAGAGTAGTGTGGCTCATACAAGAATGGCTGTAGTGGGGATAAAATGTGGTTTAAAATGTTGTCGTCCATCACGTTTTCGACAGTGCCATTCCTCTCAGGAGCCATAGTTACCTTAGCTTTTGGAAATAGAGTTCACTTGCTAACTGGCTAATACCCTAACATTTTGCTGCGCTCCCAAAACAAAACAGCCCGGCCCCTGAGAGGAGGGAGGCATGGAGCCAGCAGAGAGCCTTCCCCTAACAGTTATAGTTTTCAAAATCACCAGCTTAGGATTCAGGAGGCAATTTTGATGTAGAAAATTCTGAAACCAAGACATAGGAAAACAAAAATATCTGAGCAGAGTTGGTATTTCCAGTCAGAGGACTGGAGCATGGACACTCTATAATGGCCTACTAAATTAGATGCATGTTGTTTTGTGGTAATTACAGGTGAAACCACCTTCCACCTTCAGATACTCTTATACTGATAGATATCATCAATTGGTGATGTTTCAATTAATTCCAGGAGTTTTTATGATCAAGTCTGTTCTAGTTTTTATGACCATTAGTGATTCCCTACATTTCCCAGAATGACTTTCAACAACCCCCAGAGCAGGGGGTTCTCTGTGTTGTACATACTGTATGCAGGCGGAGAGAGCAATAGCGACAGCATAGTTTTCCAGTAGAGAAAAAGTGAGAGTTTAGAGCCATGGTGTGTCGTGTCTGGTGGTTCAAATTAGGGTACTAGTCATCAAAGGTGTTGTAAGAGGGCTTTGTATTCCACACACTACCAACAACAGATCCACAAAGCGGCATGATGTGGCTGCATTGCATTGTGGTCTATTGAGGCTACTGTCGGTGGAGAAATCGGTCTCTCTGCCTCTTGTAACATGGATTTCTCCCTGTATGATTGTTGAACGTCAGTGCAAAATGGTGAAAGAAGCGCTTGCTTTTTGATTCTGAAGGACTGGCACGTGAACATTTTCAGCAGAAAATGGTCAGCTGTCAGCTTTCAGTTTGTCCAATTATCCACCGAAATAAGAAAATTACGCTACCAAACAACACAATGGGCCCAGAAATGCAAGGTACATTGCCACTAGTGTTAAAGTGTTTTAGGGTGCAGTGGTAAAGTGCAGGCTGTCTGTTTTTAAGTCACAATGAACAGCATTTTAAGAGTGTCTTGCTTCTTTAATTTAATGTATTTCTTGTTGAAAAAGGATATTTGGGCGGGACTAACGTGAGGAGGGATCATTCAAAAGTGTAAACAATGGGGTATCAGTTAGGGAGGGAAAATAAGTTTTATTTGATGTGAGGGGTGGCAGGGCGGCATTATTCAAAAATCTGTGATGGTATTATTGGTATTTTTATGTACGTCCATGGTACACCTTAACCAACTTGAAGCACAAGGCAAGTGGGGCTTAGAGTCAGATAGGTCAATCACAGAAACGTATACTAAATTACATTTAAAATAGTTGAAACCTTCAGGCACTCATTATATTGTCCAGTGTGACAAATGCCACCTATCTGGCACTCCAGGCAGGATAAAACAAATGCTAACAATTATTAGCTGCTACTATTTGATTAAGGTCAGGTATATAACAAGTACCGAAGTTCTCTGAGGTCTGCCACCATTTCTATCTGCATAGCCACATGCCATCATTTTCTAGTCTGGGAGGTAGCAGCTAATCTATTCTAGCAAGCCACTGGCAAGCTGCTGTATGAGGCGGCTTCCACTGACTGCCGCTAGTCAAGCTGGCATTCATTATCAAGCAGGTAATAACACAGAGCGCTGGGTCTAACTCAACCGGCAGTGGACTCATTAATATAAACAGGACCCTAAACCCAAACTCAATTTACTTGAAAGCCTCTTTGGAGACACGGGGGTCAGTGAAGACTCTTTGCTTGAGTGTGTGTGTCTGTGTGTGTGTGAGTGTGTGTGTGTCTAAGAAAGGTATTAATCATCCCTCTCCAACACCACAACACGCCAATTCACAAACAGTGTTAAGCATGAGTGGTGTGTGTGTGTGCGTGTGCATTACAAAGCTCCAATTAGATAGCTGATCAGTGGTGTATATTTAAGTAGTCACTCAGCCCCCCCCCACACACACACACACACACTCTCTCATATCTCATGTCATTAATGAGTCCAATTAGCACATGCAAATATTTACTTCTAACTGGCATTTGTGATTTATCACACTGTTCACTCTTTAAAACAAACAGTCTCTGAGTGGTTTTTGCATGTGTGTGTGTGTGTGCGTGTGTGTGAGTGTGCACGTATGTGTTTGTGGACTTTCTCTCTTTATTCATGAAGGCACGTCAGATCATTAGGCCCTCCTGTAGAGTAAGATCATCAGCAATGGAGGGAGAGAAACAAAAGACACTGTAGAGAGAAGGAGGAGAAATGAACATCACAATATTCTTCAATGCAATATTCAGCTATTCATGCACACACACACAGACGCACGTGCATCAGTCCTTGACTCAGGGTGTGTGACTATAATGGGTACCACTCCACCACCATCAGATTAATGACACACAGACTTCACAGGAGACACTGGGAGGAGGGGGAGGAAGGAGGAGATGAAATAGAGGGAAAAAGAGCGAGAGGTTCTTCAGAGAGGCTGTTTTTGAGGTGCTATGTGTAGCATTTTTAAACATCAATGTATCACTGTCAAATTTATTGTAATACCTTGGTAGAATTACCGTAAACAAATGAGACCATGGTTGAGATGATTAGTAGCCTCTATCTCAGTGGTGTTGTATTGTTGATGCTTGTGTTTCTTAAAATTAAGACCACATTTCCCATAAACCCTGTTCCTTCCGCAAAGAGGATATTGCTTGCCCTTGAAGAACAATGGCCGTCTTCCAGTTTTGTGCCATAAAACTCCCTTTGTTGATGTCCCTTTTTGATGTTAAAATGCTACTTGTAGAACCTTTTAAGTACAATGTTGTGTCTAAATCTAAACCAGAGGTGATTTATGACAACTGATTCTGATGTAAAAATGAACTATTTACACTGATTTTCTGCAATCCTCTGAAATTTGGTAAAAGCAAAACATCTACTGTATATCAAAGGTACTCATTGTATAGATATAATTTATATTATTTATGAGATTCATAGGAACGGTCATACCATGGAATCTGGGGTAAAGTCCTCTTTTGTTTATAAAGCTTTCTCCCAACCAGATGATTGAGAAGGTAAAGCAGTTTCAGTGGATCTTCACACTTCACTGCGTTGACAAAAAACACAACACGTTCGTGTCTATACTATTTTTGCCATAGGGAAATCATTTGGAGACATCTTGAGAGAAAGGGTGAAAAAAGCATTTTGATTAACACACTGTGCTAATGCATCACCAGAGAGCAGATATGAGGGAGTTCGATGAAACCCAAATCAAACACGAATATATTTAAGAGTGTGTACCAATTACTTTTTATGATTATCTCTGACCCATAGGTGGGTGTGACTGACGGGGATTGGTTTCTCATCTCCTGATATAAAGGTGTGTGTGTGTGTGTGTGTGTGTGTGTGTGTGCTACCATGATGTGCTCTAATCTGAAGGCTGCAGCATGATCATCTGCTATGTTTTATTCATCTGGGAGTCTGTCACCATCTAATGGAAAAGAGGTGTGTGCATGTGTGTAGGGTGTGTGTGTGTGTGTGTGTGTGTGCATGCCAGCATTCATGCATGTGCATATTTTGTATTTGTGGACGTGGGTATGTGTGTTTGTGTTTTGTGCATATGTGTGTGTGTGTGTGTGTGTGTGTGTGTGTGAGGGCTAGGTCGGGGGGCTCACTGCTGCCTCTCTGACCTTGTTATTCTGATTAGCCCTGTAGATCGCTCCGCTGTACGCTATCTCTGGAAGCACAGCAGATGGCTTCATACAGCAGGAAAGGAGAGGAGAGGAGAGGAGAGGAGAGGAGAGGAGAGGAGAGGAGAGAAGAGGAGAGGAGAGGACAAGGAGAGGAGAGGAGAGGAGAGGAGAGGAGAAGGAGGTGTGAAGGAAAAATGAACGGGAGAAGAGGGGAAAGAAGAGGACAGGAGTGAAACTGTAATGTGTATTGATTTGGTGAAGTTATTGGGTTGATGGTCATGTGTGTAACAGTGGGCACACACTTGTGTGTGTGTGTGTGTGTGTGTGTGTGTGTGTGTTTGTAGGGCACTTGGGAGCTGGTGATAGCTGATAGTGAAGCGGGGAGAACTTAAAGATTGTTCTCGTTTCTGATAATTCCATCACTGCAGTCCTCCTTGTCCTTAAATTATACACAGGTTACACATGAGCTGCTGCAATCCAATGAGTCCAGCAGAAATGCATGACCATAGATAGAAAACGCGCTGAATGGAGGCAGAAGGGCTACACTGCCCTGCTATGTCTTAAGAAAGCCTGCCTTCCTCTACGATCTCCTTTTTTTCATATAAGGCTGGCTACTGTATTGCGGTATTAAAGATTAGAAGTTGTTGGGGATAAATAATATACACACATATATGTTTTTTTCTATTACTGATTTGTCATTTTTAATCATTGCTTTTTTTGTAAGTTATTTCCTTGAGGAGGGTAACCTCATCTCTGGCATCACAACAGGATTCACAAATGAATTAATTAGCAGGAGGATAATATTGTAGGAAGACAAAATCCAATCAGTGTAACTCAACTAAAAATTTGTTTTATCGAGGATAGCCCCAGTGGATTGTTTAATGCATAATGCTCCTATCTGTTCTCTCTCTCTGTGTGTGTGTGTGTGTGTGTGTGTGTGTATGAGTGTGTCTTTAATGTGTAGCTGCCTGTTCCAGACGCTGTGTTAGCTTTCATCAGCAGAGATGGGCAGCAACATTTACCCTTTGACCTCCAAGCCTGTGCTTGCTGACTGGCTTAAATCTCAAGCATGTACACACACACACACACACATACACATACAAAGAACCACATCCCACCCCCCACCCCACCCACACGCACAGACACACACCCACACCCACACATAGATAAACCAGTGGGAGATTTTTTCAATTACTCTTCAGCTTCACGATTCCATTGCTACACCTCACCCAATTCCTCACCCATCCTCTCCCTCTCCTCAATCCTACCAGCCTCCCTCCCTTTTCTCAGTCGCTCAGCAACCATCCGTAATTAATGAGCTTTTACAGTTCGATCTGATCTGCCTCAGGATTGGACACGTCTGATAAGCCGAATGGAATCTACACACAGTCCTGCCCCTCCCTGCTCAGCGCTGCCTGGAAATATAATTACCTGAGAATGAATACACACACACACACGCACCGAGTGAGTAAGCCCAGGTTAATACCAATCTTTTTCCTCTTCTCTGCACTAATTAGAAATGTACTGACGAGAGTCATTTGTTTGGAAGTTGAATGCATTGTGCACTTGTTGTCGTTATTCAGAGACTCTGAAACTCGGATAATTAAATCTATTTAATGATACGCTTTAGTGAGCGTGTGTGTGTACGTTAATGACATGCTCTGATGCTCTTAATGAGCATGTGACAGTGGCGGGGAGATAGAGCAACATCACAGTCTTATTCCACATCTAAATGCTGCTCAGCCGACGATTACTCACACCTAATCTATCTCCTCTCTGCCAAATGACAGTTAACATACTCACTTATCAATCTGCCCCTATAGCCACACTCCACAGCTGTCAATAGACTGCTCAAGTGGCTCTTTATAACAACTTCATCACCAGGAAGTAGGGGGAAACTGTATTCAAGACAAAACTAATTTCCTGGATGTAATGATGTTCCAATTCCCATGTGAACCCTGTGTTTGGGCGTATAGATCTGCGGGAAACCACAATAAAAAAAAACAGTTCTGCAGCAATCTATGACTTTCATGAATGATGCAGCTCTCTAGATGCTGATGTGTGCATGTGTTTCTTCATGGGTTTGACACAGCGAGCATATAAGGGCTTAAGCGCATGCTATACAGGCACTCAGTCAGTGTTGAGTGAAGCAGTGCAGTCAGGTTTATTGCTGTGGCCATAGCAACAGCCATGAGTTGAGATGGAGATGACATTTTTAGTGGTGATGCACTGAATGTCCTTGTTTAGATGAGAGAGGGGGAGAGCGAGGGATGAAAACGCAGTCAGAGAGATGCAGAGAGAATGAGGGATGGAGAGGGAAGGGAGGGGAAACAGGGCTGGATAAAAGGAAGAACATTTAGAGAAGACTGAAGGGAAGCTTTCTTTCATATCCTTTTAGCTGTTTGTTCTAACAGTCTGCAGAGCTGCGTTATTGGCTCTTTATGAGTTTGTCTGTCATTTTCTTCTCTCTGTCTCTGTGATCAGCGGCTCTACCTGTGGCCGGCTCTACATCTTCAGACACCAACATTAGATCAATCAAACATCAACACAGTGGTAACATTTTACTGGAGGCCTGGTTAAATGCGAAACATCTTAATATTACTGGGTAAAAGTATTACATGGAGGCAACGTCAAACCTGACATCAGGCATGAATCTGTACTCTGGCAATGTAACATGTATTTGTTACACGCATTTTATGATGTTATGAATGTGTTACTCACCAGGTTTCAAGTTAATGTTACACCCTAACACCTAGCCAATCTAAGCTTGTCTGATACAGTTAACCGCAGTCTCTTCTATTCCCAGGGTTACTCCTTTCTCCCCGAAACCTAACAGACAGCTCTCCCCTTGACTTCCCCTCCCACTGTTTATGTGTTCATCTCTTCCCTCTCCCTCTCCTCTCTGTGTGTGTCTGTATGTGTAGTCTGTCTATGGCTAATCTGTGTGTTAGGGAGGGCTGAATAAGCCTGTCTTTGTCAGGGCATTAGGTTTGGAGAGGATGAATACATTAAATGATAAATGGTGGCGGTGAAGGTGGCGGCGTGTGGATTTGGATTCATCTGAGTGCCGCCGCCCTTCTCCCCCTTTCTCCCCCTTCTCCTCCTCCTCCTCCACCTCCAACCCCATACTATCTTCCGTGCTGTCATGACTCAGTGGTGTGTGCATATGTATGATGTGTGTGTCTCTTTATATGTAAATAAGTTTATGTATGTGTGACTGTCTATGCATGTATTGGTTTGAGTGTAAGCAGAAATGCTCACTTAAAGACTCTGACAAGGTCCCCAGCACCCTGACCGAACCTCAGACCATTTTAAACTCCCCCCCCCCCCCCAACACACACACGCCTCGGAGAGAGGGAGTCAATGAGCGAGACAGGACCTTGACCATACCTCAGCCCCTTTTAACCCCTCTTTCAACCCTTTAAAACATCACCCACGCCACGTAGAAAGGGAATCACTGAGCGAGAGAGGAGAGGAGACGAGAGGCGAGGAAGAGAGAGTGGGAGGGATGTAGACTTTTGAAAAGGGAGGAGGAGAGGATGCTGCTATTAGGTGGAATGTGGTAACTGTGTGAGAGGAGAGGAGGGGGGAGAGGCAGAGAGAGAGAGAGAGAAAGAGATAGAGAGAGAGGGGGGCTAGGTTGCTGACTCGGAGCTGTGCTGCGGTGAGCTTTGAGCTAGCGACTCTCTGAGCTCCCCGGCTGTGTGTGTGTGTGTCTATAGGCTGCTGTGGTGCAGACCGTAGCCTAGCCACGTTAGCCTCCCTTCACCACTTCCACACTACAGCTCAGTCAGCTTGTAGCTCCAGTGTTCTTCAGCTGCAGTTAATCTCTACAGTCTCTCACCATCCCCGAGTGTGGCTGAGGATTTCCCGCCCCTGCAAGGATTCTCTCTCTCTCTCTGGCCGGAGGAGAGTGAGAGAGTGAGAGAGGAGCGGGAGAGCAAGAGAGGAGGAGGAAGAGAGAGAGAGGAAGACACAGCGGGCCGGCTTTGACCTTCGTGGTGTGGTGTCAGAACGGAGAAGAGGAACGCGGGAGACGGGAGAAGAATCCATCAGGTGTGTGTAAGCACTGCAGAGGATGAGTGAGAGAGGTGGGGAACGTGTGAGAGGAGTGTGAGAAAGGATGGGTGACTCTGCTTTGGGCTTGGCTTGAATAGGCATTTTGAGGCTGTGCATGATACAGTTGGCTGGATACTTAGTAAATGGGTTAGAGAAATGTATTCTCTTAGCACTTGACAAATGTATTATTGCAACAGTATGACATTTCATGCTGTAATTCAACTGAGTTGTTTAAGTTGAACTACAGAGCCACGGGAGGAGAGTTAAAAGAGAAGTAGATAAGCATTAAGAGAGATACTCCTCTGTGACATGTTGCAGATGGATACATCCACCTAGAGACTAGATATAGAGATGCTGATATGAAGAGAGAGAAAAATATAAATGGAGAAAACTGGAGATGGATCGAGCAGGGGAGAGAGGGAGATGTATGTTTGTGCCAGCTAGAGCTCGGCGAGGATGACAGACGTGTGTGCATGCGTGTGTGTGTGTGTGTGTGTGTCTGTCTCTCTGTGTGTGTGTGTGTGTGTGTTTTGGTTCTGGGTTGGGCTGGGCTAGCAAGACAAGCATCTATATCAGAGTATCAATCACTATGGGCTGGGCGCTGCCTCAAGGCTGCAGGCTAGAAAAAGGGTGCTCTGGCAGCTCTCTGGGAGCTTCTGCTGCGTGTGTGTGTGTGTGGGTGTGTGTGTGTGTGTGTACATGTGTATGTGTGCATGTGGCCGTGTGTGTGTGCGTATGTTTT
Organism: Centroberyx affinis; assembly: GCF_046629955.1. NCBI lineage: Eukaryota > Metazoa > Chordata > Actinopteri > Beryciformes > Berycidae > Centroberyx > Centroberyx affinis. The sequence continues at coordinate 414,131 of NW_027279764.1, forward strand.
TGTGTGTGTGTCTGTGTGTGTCTTTCCGTGGGAGTATATCTCTGTAGGGCATTATGCTTTCTCATTGCCACTGATAGGTTGTAATCCACATTGAGTAAAAGGAGCCATTGTGTAAGAAGGAAGCGGCCCTCAGGCCAGGAGCCAGTCTCCTGAGCCTGCAGCATGTGGTTTTATGAAGTACTGTACAACTCCACCGCTATCCCAGGGCCTAACATCACCCCTGAACCCCCCCAGCTCCTCTACTTGATCCTGTGCGGCAAGTAAAAGGAGACTGACTGGTGACAATTTTTGGAGTTTTTGGAGTATGAATCAAAGCAGCAGGGTGGCGTAGTGAGTCGGGCGACCGTCCTTCACCCAGAAGCCCTGGGGTTCAATCCCCCGTGACAGACAACATCTGCCCTGCTGAAGTGTCCTTGAGCAAGACACTAAATCTCTTACCATCTCCAGGTAGTGCTGCTCTTTATCCGACCCTGTTCTCTTACCTTCCTGTCGCCAAGCTGGCCATCTGTGCCGGTAGATTTGCGTGATTTGCTCAAGGATGGATACTATACAGTCACCTGATCTCACTTCAAGGCATCCCATTGTCTCGTAGCATAGTGTAGTTTACATGGTAGACTGACCTACTATTGTGATAATTTGTCTTCAGCTCACATCAGTCATTTCAGTCATTCGCCAGTCAGTCTATCCCAGAGGGCAATCTTCCATGCTAGAGTGCTTGTACCACTGACAGATAGGTGGAGAGCAGGAGATGTGGGAGGATGACTGGAAAGGAAAATGGGAAAAGCAATTAAAATGTCTGAGATGAAACCCGCAAGTCATTACATTGGCTCTGAGCCGACCACAGGCCTTGGTGTGTGTTTGTGTGTGACTATATGTTTATGTGAATGTGTGTGTACAAAAGAGAGAGAGAGAGAGAGAGAGATGTGTGTGTGTGTGTGTGTGTGTGCGTGTGTGTGTGTGTGTGTGTGCGCGTGTGTGCTCAGGTTTTGATCTGCATGCCTTAAGGATACTCTCTCTCTGTATCCCTCTGTCTGTCTCTGTCTCTTGCTTTCCTTTTTCCCATCACATCACATCACATCTTTCTGAGGTAATGACTAGACATAGACCTACTGAGAATTAAACTTGACTCAGTCTAATCCATTCTGGACCCTGCGTGACTCAGCAGCAGACACACACACACACGCTCGATGGCTATTGGTTGACATGAGGTTGTTAAGATTCTGGTCTTGTTTCTGGATTGCTACAGCGTAGAATATTGACTGTGAATATTGGCTCTGATGTAGAGTGGATATGAGTGGTAATATTACTCTGTTTGAATATAACCAAGGTGTACTGTATTACAGCGGCAGTTGTAATATCATGCTGTTTGCCGTGCTGCATTTTCTGTGTGTGTACAAGTGTGTGTGAGTGTGTATACTGGTGCTGTGCAGTGCTCATAACTTTCTACCTTCCGTACTTCGGAATATCATCTGTGAATCCGCGAGGGCAAAAATCCAATTACATTCTCCATACACAGTCTGCCAACAATGAGACAGGCTTTTTATATCTCTGATTTTACAAATCTCTTTCAATCATCAAATGGGCCAAATGTACATAAAATAGTATGCTTTTACTGTATTCATTTGGCAGGCAGGGCTGCGGGTTTTGGTTAGCTCTCTGTGTGTATGTGTGTGTGTGTGTGTGTGTGTGTCTGTGTGTGTGTGTCTGTGTGTATGCTTTCAGTTAAGGCTAAGTGTGTTATCCATGTAGAGGTAAAAGCTTTTCCTTGATAGATTCTGACTGAGAGAATTCCATTATCTGTGTAGGTGTTTGCTATGGTCCCCATGGATTGAGTTTGGTCAGAAGCACTCTGTCCTACACATATAGGTGTGTCTATCTGTGTGCATGTGTATGTGTGTATGTGTGTGTGTGTGTGTGTGTGAATGAGCAGTATAAATGCACATATTTCTTGTATATTGTGTATGTGCATGTGCATACGTGTGTGCGTATAAATGCAGGCCATATAAATGCACATATTTACTGCATATCTGCAGTATGTGCCTATAGGAAATTCTATTGCCCTATCCTGTCCTTTGTGTCTGGAGAGCCCTTGGACACTGTAAATGAGGGAGAGAGGAGAGGGAATGAAAAGAGGGGAGTGTCTCCTCCTCTCATCCCTCTCTCTGTTGCTATCAGGGCTCTAATGAAGGTTCATTTATCTCCATCCCAACACAATCTCATCAGCCACACTGGGATTGCATTAGCTCTGGAATGAGGATGAGTGTGTGTAATGTTCAAGGGGATTGTCATGTGTGTCTGTGCGGTATGACTATGGGTATTTGAATACAATCAGCGATGCAGAGATTGACCTGTTGATGTACCTGTTGACTTCACTAGGATGTCTGCGAAAATGGGTCACATTTGATACAAAGAGCGGTGTTTTGTTGTGTTTGGTCAGCATTATGAGGGCAAAGAGTCTACGCAGAATGGGATCAATGAACATAGATTACACTCAGAGGTCAGGTTAAGTAAGCATCCATTTGAACTGCTGAAGAACCCAGAGTGGAGCCACCTCCACACACTGGAGCTGAGAGGGAATGAAGGGAAGAGGAGAGGGCAGATGAGGAGAGACACAGAAAGAGAGAGAGAGGGAGGGAGGCAGGGACGTGTGTAGAGAGATAAAGGCTGAGTAATGTCATCACAGACCCCTTGTCCTCCAGGTCTGATTAAGAGCCTCTCTGAGCACTCCCAGACGCTGTGCTGCGATAGGCCAAGGTCATGGCGAATCACGGCGCAGCGCCGCAGATTGATGCTTAACTCCGTCAGGAAACGGTGGAATCTAATTTGGCCAATGGGCTTCCTCTCCACTTCAGATGAAGAGGACGATTCCCCTCGCCCAGGGGCCCTCCGAGTGTGTGTGCATGTGTGTGTGTGTGTGTGTGTGTGTATCTGCTGGCTCGCAGCCTGGCTGGATGAGTGTGTGCGCGTGTCTGGATTCATTCTGCGTGTGTCTTATTATTTCTCAGTCTCTGTTTTGGATCTGTGTGTGTACCCAAATGTACTTTTATCTGCGTGTACATTCCTCTCTCTCGCTCAGTGTGTGTGCGGCGCCACCACACTTGTCAGCGTGTGGTTAAGGAAATGCATTGTGAATGAATGGCAGGCTATGATATTAGTTTGGGAATAATAGGAGTGTAATAACTCGGTGGCGTTGCCTCCAGAGAGTGACTCCCAGGTAATCACATCTACTCAACACAATCACTGTCTCACAAGCCAGCGCCCGGGACAGGACCACGCTCTTTTTCATTTCCTCTTATGAATGTCATGAGCTGTGGTATGTGTGAAGTGGTATTTGTGTGTGTGTGTGTGTGTGTGTTTGTGTGTGTGAGTGAGTGAGTGCATACGCGCTTGTGTTGCTATACTTGTGAGGACTGCTGTGAGTTCTGGAACTCTGAAGTTAGGACTTTCTGGGAAAATCTTTAAAAAACAGGGTTAAAGTGATGTTGGACTTTGCTAGTACCTTGGGTTGTGCAGGTTCCTGGGCATGATATAAACCCAAAATTCAGGATTCTTTATTATCTCTCTGGCAGAGGCGACTGGAAAATTGCTTTTTTTTCCTCTGTCCATTCACATACATTATATGGTGAAACAGGTCTGAAAATCACACTTGTAGCACATAAACGAATACGAACAAAGCAGTTTCTGACAGTGTTTCCCCTATATGCACCTAGCAGCGTGACCGCTGCTGCTGAATTTGAGAGGAGAGGAGAGGATAGGGGTCCTTCTTATCTCTTTGTCATATTATTTTGCGCTACGGATGCTTCATATCCAGGTCAATTCACACACTTGTGAGTAAAGCATATAAACGGAGAGGAGATGAGAGGGCTCCGTCTTCTTTAGAAACTAACATTATATTATTTTGCGCTAAGGAAGCTTCATATCCAGGTCAATTCACACACTTGTGAGTAAAGCATATAAACGGAGAGGAGAGGAGAGGAGAGGGCTCTGTTTTTTCTCTTTGGAAACTAACGTTATATTATTTTGCGCTACGGATGCTTCATATCCAGGTCAATTCACACAGCTGTGAGTAAATCATATAAACTTTGCGCTTACCTGATGTCAGCACAACGATTAGAACAACAAGCACCGGGTAGATGCGGTTACATGAGACATTTTTTTTTCATTCTGAATGAAATCATTCCGAAGGAAGATTGCCACACAAGTGTTTACCTGAGCGCTAAATATAACGATCGCATGAAGATGTGCGTTTACATGCTCCACAGTATGTAATCAGAATAAAAGTTTCTGACATGCGCAAAACACCGAATCCAGCACTCTAACATGGGTTTATGTTTTTAAAAGATGGACCTGCGTCAGTTATTTCTTTCCTGCTGTTCTTTCTGATGAAGCAACAGTTTTATCAAAACATACGACTCCATAAGTGTCAGAAAAAGACGTTTTGTTTTGCCCCCGCAATGATTGGGTCCATTTGTAATTTTCACCGCTGTATACTGAAACTGGCCCGGAGAGGCGGAGTCAGGACTTGATATAAAACGGGCTGCACCGCCCACATCATGCCTGAGCGCCCCGGGGTTAATAACAAGCACATCCATTCGAATCCTCCTGGAAAAAAGGGTAACGTTATTGACGTTACTTACGTTAAATGCGCGAGCATGTGCAGAAAGAGGCGAGATAAAGAAAGTGATCGGAATGAGTGTTTACATGACGAAATTTTATCCATGACCGGATTATGAAAGGGTTATACCACCCCTATCAAACGGAATGAAATTTCATTCAGATTGGCAGTTTATTCTGATTGAGTTTATATGAGGCATTTTTATTCTGATTGGGCTACTATTCTGATTAAAAGGCTGCATGTAAACGCATCTAATTGAAGCAAGCAATGCTGATCACGGATTCAGGATTACCATTCGCCAAAGGGAAAACAGTCCCATAAATGTAAGTTATTTTATCATTGAAAATGTCATTACATTAAAGTAAATTAACACTGTTTGATAATACAACAATGTGGTGATTCAAGTTAATTCTGGAAAAAAGGACAGTTAAGAATGAATAATTAGAAGAATGAATGACAGCTAGCTAGCCGCTAGCTAACACCCAGTGGATGTAAACGGTCACCCAGTGGGTGATATGGGTCACACATAAACTAGTAGCTTATTTGTCAAATCACATGTTTGAATTTTCAGATGAGTTTAAAAGACTGGCTGATCAAGAGAAGAAAGAATTAATAATTGACAATAAATGTCAATAATTGTTTTAAATATTATACTTTTATTATGTTCAATAAAAGTGTATTTTCCTAAATCTTGAGACACCTCATATGTAAGCTAGACATACATTTCCCCTGCTCATTACTGTGCACAAATGTACTGTATGTACTTAGGTCTCAAGAGCCCTTCTGGTGCCGGCAGACACATAGAAACCTCCCGGCAGGGCGTGCTTTATGAGCGCACAAAAAAAAATTTTGTGCACATTTTTTTTTCCGCACGCGTGTGCATCACCTCCACTGCTGCAACTCCGCTGCTACAAATCTGCAAATCTCTTTCTTTCTTTATATTATTAAACCATTCAGTTTGAACAAGTGTAACACTTCAATTCTGCTGACCGGATTTCAGTGTTACATAAAGAAGCGATTTTGGGGTTATATCATGGCCAGGAACCTACACAACCCAAGGTACTACCAAAGTTCAACATCACTTTAAGGTTAGAGGTTAGGATTAGAATGAAGATACTGTTATGAGTAAGGCATGGGTCAAATTTAGGTATATTGGTCAGGGTTAGGGTAAGGGTATAAGGAATGAATATACTATCTCAATTGAAGGTCTGCACAAGTATAGATATACAAGATTGTGTGTGTGTGTCTGTCAGCCTGCCCCTTGACAGAAGGTGTGAATTGCGTACAAGTGCAGGAAAAGAGACAGAGACAGAGAGAGAGAGGGATAGAGAGAGAGAGAGAGAGAGAGAGAGAGAGAGAGAGAGAGAGAGAGAGATGAGCTTGTAAAGTGAAGGGCATTCTATCAGGAGGTTTCAAATGGGTGACTCCCCAGTGGTGCAGTGGTGGAGAGAGAGAGAGGGAGGAGAGGAAAGAGCGAGGGAGCTGGTGAAGAGAGAAAGCAGCCAGGGGTAGCAATATGGCTGAGCTGGTGGATCGATAATACACTCTGTGATCCATAACATATTAATAGGTGGGAATACATTATTACTGTTAAGAGATGTCAGTTGAACAGGGCACACACATCACATACGTGCATGCACACACACACACACACACACACACACACACACACACAAACACATACACACACACAAACACACACACACACACACACACACACACACACACTTCTGAGTGCTGGGGAATTTCGAGCTGAGCAAAGGTGACGGACATAACACTGCATCCGGGCACATTGCCAAAGAATAACCCTAACCTCTCCTCTCCTCTCCTCTCCTCCTCTCCTCCACTCTTTCTTACCTTCTCATTACTGTCCTTGGGACTCTACAGAGCTCCCTCTCCTCTCCTCTCCTCCTCCTCCCCCAGACATCCTCTCTCTCTCTCTCTCTCTCTCTCTCTCTCTCTCTCTCTCTCTCTCTCTCTCTCTCTCTGTCCATTTCATTTCCAGTCTTAATATCCTGATTGAAGTGGTCACCTTTCCCTGTGCTGGTTAATGAGCAGCAGGTGTCTGAGTGCAGCTTACTGAAGCATGGCTGGGATCCAGAGACCAACTCACAGTAGAGCAGCTCCTCCATCAGCCTGGAGAAAAGGAAGAGTGTGCAGCCCACCCTCCTAAAGCACTGTAATGGTTTTTCATTATTGCAGATAGTGAAGAGCGGGAATAAAAGAGAGAGCTAGGACAACATTAGATGTGTCAATAAAAAAGTGTGATACCAGCATTCTTTCACAATTAATGTATTGTCTTGACTGTGGTTTCAGTGGTTAAATTTAGTAAGTAATTTTATTGAACATAATCACATTGCAGAATCACAATAATATTATGGCGTTGGACCTTACCAATACACAGTCTTTAGTAGTTTGAGCTGGGATTTGAATCCACGCAATCATGGTATGTACATTAGCAGACTGAGCATGGTAGCCCAGAGTGTGTACACACATATGGATGTGTGTGTGTGTGTGTGTGTGCAGACATTTACGGGCATATGGTTTTGTATCTTGTATTTAGTGTCTGTTGTGATGCCATTTCTGACAGTGCCATTCTGTCTGAGTGAGTTTGACAGTTGACAGTCTTCATCAAACGGAGGTGACGACTGACGACAACACAGCACAACACAACACAACACAACACAGCACAGCACAGCACAGCACAGCACAGCACAGCACAGCACAGCACAGCACAACACAACACAACACAGCACAACACAGCACAGCACAGCACAGCACAACACAACACAACACAACACAACACAACACAACACAACAGCCTAGGTGCTCTGAATGCACCTCTAGACCTGATATAGACAGATAGATAGATAGATAGATAGATTCATAGATAGTGAAAAGAGAGGTAGACAAAATGGTTTGAGGTGGATTTGAGTTGGTGTGTCTTTCACTTGCCTCTCAGGCGGCTCTCTGGATTACGCTGAAACTCCAATCCTAATGCTATTTTCATGTAAAACCTTTGCAATTCACATTTTGAATTCTTCCTTTGATTATTTCAGTTAGGGGGTTATTTCAGTCAAACGTCTACATTGTCATGATTTATGTAACATAGCTTCACAGTGTTGCCAACAGAAGATAGGGAAATAGCCTACTTCATGTTTCACTAGTTTATGAGCTTTGTGTTGCAGTCTTTCATCTTATGGTCCCAGAGATGAAAAAAAAAAAAAACGTTGACTGATGTGATTTGGAAGGTTTTGAAATAATGTTTAATAACCCACCTCTCTGCTCGGAGTGCTGTCTTTCCCCACAGTGTTACAAACAGCTATTCATTCAGATGGGAGCAGCTGTTCTAACACATTACCAGAGAAGCCCTGGATAACTTATTGTCAAATTTGACATTTTGATGTTTATTTAACTTAATAAATCCAAAAACTGTAAGCAATAAAACATCAGAAGTACTCTGTGATGTTTGCAAGAAGTGATTTAAAAATTAGAGGCATTTTCACCACCATACAAGTCTGTCTACTTAACAGCCTTTCTTCCACCCACCATGGTTTAAAAATTACTGCAGAATCCCATTACCTTGTTAAATTGTACTGAGGTATGTGGATAGAGTGGATGCCTGGTGATATGAATTTATAGACAGGGAGGAAATTCAACTTGACATGTATAGAAAATACAGACTGAAAGTGAATAATTTCTTATTTGCAGTGAAGTAAAAGTGTTAAGATTATCCTGAGTTGGTTTCATAATTCCAGGTCCCATGAAACTTATTTAAAACCCACTGTCTATTTTCCAAAAGGGATCAGTATCAATAATTATATTGTAGACTTGAGGTTTAGGATACAGTTCAAACATTTGGTAGTGTGGTAGTTCTCTGAGTTTGAAGCCAAAGGACAGTAACTGCATAAGACCAAGACTTCATGACTTAATTATCTTCATCTTCATTATCTCACAAAATTCATTATCTGACAAAAGTATTCTTGGTACAGAAGTGGATGATATATATTGTTTAGTAGCATCTATGGGTCTAGTTTTTTTTAATGAAATCTAAACTTGAGTCATGATGTTTGACCTCTGAAAAACACAAAAAATATTTACTGCTGTTTACCTCTGTAGGGCAGAGTGGATCTAGGCGGTCAGTGTTCGATCTTCATCTACCTGCAGTAAGTCACACCACATCTCTACTCAGCTGCAGCAGTGAATTAATATGAGGAACACACTCATCTCTCTCTGTGTGTGTGTGTGTGTGTGTGTGTGTGTGTGTGTGTGCATGTTTGTGCACACAAAGTATGTGCTGAGGTGAGCCTGTATACCTGTAGGTTGAGCTATGGTCTTGCATCATAAACCCTGGAAGTTTGGAGTGAAGGAAAGGTAGAGGAGAAGGAGGGACAGAAGGAGGAAGGGATGGAGGGAGGGAAGAAGAGAGGGAGGGAGGGAAGAAGAGAGGGAGGGAGGGAAGGCGAGAGGATGACGTGGGGCTGAGTTGACAGTTTAGAGACTGCGCTGGTGTACTCCTTTGATATAGTGCTGTGGCAAGCCATAGTGATGGAGAGGAACGGCTCTGGATCTGATGTCAGAGATGCAGACGTGATTCCCACTTTAAACTGCTCCTGGGGATTGGACTGATCTTACAGCAAAGAACCAAATATTACTATGTTGTTAGTGGACTGAAGCTTTGCAGCAGCAGTACAAATATAGTATATTCTCTGATACATCAAGCACACAGTAAGAAAGCTAATTGGCATTTGTTTTGTCAATCTCTCTGCTGCAGATTTTTTGTTGCATCCCATATTTTTGTTTTTATTTGCAGAACCTTTGATCATTTGCTTTACAGTTTTTTTTTTTTTTTTTTACAATTGCTAGCAACCTTTTATCAGTTCTGTAGTCACATTTTCATAACTCTTAACACAGTTAGCACAACATCGGTCTGTTGCGGGCCATACCATTAACACATTTCTTGTTCCTTTGACACAAAATGCATTCAGTGAACACATTTTAAAAACTCTTGAATTTCTTTTACACACAAGCTCAACCAAGACCAAAACTATGGATTTTTACTGCCAAATTGAATGCTTGCACACTGTATGTCAGATCAGATAACCTCATGTTCTAAACCTAACTTATAGTTGAAGTGAACAGCAGTTCACATTGTATATTGAAACACAAATATATGTCCTATATTTTTTTATTGTCAATTGAGAAACAGCTGATTGAAGTTATGCAAATAGACCAATCACAGCTGATTCCCGTCTAAGGTGGAGACATACCCAGGTGTTGAGGTTCTTTCAATTGCATGTCCATATAAAAAGGGGACCTCTTTGGACTGATCTTGTTCAATGTGGACACAGAACAATATAGAGCAGCAGAAAGAAAGAGAAAGAAAAATGGCTGGACGAGGGAGAGGAATGGTTGGACAAGGACGAGGACGAGGGAGAGGAGTAAGAATGCATGGTGGCGCTCAAAGAAGGGCAAGAGCTATGGTCATGGATGAAATAACAGCCACCATCGTACTGAGAGAGGCTGGTGAAAGAGTTCAGCCAGATCTCAGACGGGAAACAGTGGCATCCATTGTCCGGATTTTTCAACAAACCAACAGGTAGGATATGCATTGTACAAGGGCTTCTTCTACTATAAATACTGTTACCATGTATTACAGTAACTGTAGGCCTCCAGTCCCACTGCTAATATGTTACTGTATTTTTGTTCCTCTAAAGATGCAACGTCTACCTCCCTCAGGGGGAAGAGGAAAGCTTCTCAGTGAAGAACAAGAGCATGCTGTTGTGAACATGGTCGTTGCTGACAATGGCATCAAACTCAAAGAAATTCAGGCCAGAATCATAGAGGACAACCTTGTCTTTGACAATATTGAAAGGATCAGCCTAACAACAATTGCTCGGACTCTGGCTAAACACAGAGTTCGAATGAAACAATTGTACACAGTTCCATTTGAAACATGAACAGTGAGCGCATCAAGGAACTCCGGCACCAATATGTCCAGGTAAGGTTATCCAATACAGCGATTACTGTACTATAGTGAGTTTTACAGTAAACTACTCTAAACTTGGGGTACAGTACAGTAGGTATACAGTAAAGCATTTACACACACTGTGTTTGATTTCTTTCAGAGAGTCATGGAGTTGGAGGCTAATCAGACCCCACATGAGATGATTTACGTCAACGAGGCTGGGTTCAATCTGGCGAAAAGGTGTCGGCGGGGACGAAACATAATTGGAAAAAGGGCCACAGTTGACATGCCGGGCCAGAGAGGAGCAAATATCACCATGTGCGCAGCAATCTCCAGCATTGGATTGGTCCTGCACAAATGTGAAATTGGCCCCTACAACACAGAGCGCCTTCTCTTGTTTTTAGAAGATCTGCACAGAAGACTGGTGCCGGAGGCAGAAAGGGGACAGGTGGGAGACAACTTGACAACATTTGTGATTGCATGGGACAATGTGGAATTCCACCATTCCTGTGCAATCACAAACTGGTTTGCCGCCCATCCAAGGATGGTGTCCCTTTTCCTTCCCCCCTACTCCCCTTTCCTTAACCCGATTGAAGAGTTTTTTTCAGCCTGGAGATGGAAAGTGTTTGATCATCGCCCACACGACCAAATGTCCCTCCTCGATGCAATGGATGGTGGATGTCGAGACATCACAGCTGAACACTGCCAGGGGTGGATAAGGCATGCCAAAAGATACTTCCCAAGGTGCATAGCCAGAGAAAATATAAGGAGTGATGTGGACGAGATCATGTGGCCAAATGCAGAAGACCGGGTAGATTAGAAAAGGACTGTGTATTGTAATTTTCTGTTTGTATATTTTATTTTTACACAACTGTAACCAGCAGCTATATTGCAGATTTTTGTTGATCTCTTGCAGTAATTTCCTATTGCAAATAAAGCCTTTACTGCAGCAATTCTGTCACTTATTCCTTTTTCATATACTGTACATTCTATAAAGTAAAGATGAGTCATTCACTTTTGATATAGAAAGTTTGCAAAAAAAAAGATACACTCAACAAAAGAAAAATGTAGAGTGACTTCAAAAGAAACTGCAGTGCGAAAAACAATTGACTATCAATTTACTGTCTATTGTATAAGGGTAGAACTGACAGTAATGCATTTTCTGTAATACCATCTGCTGTTAGTATTTTGTATGTCATTGTGCTATGATTGACTAAATGTTCCTGTTGGAAGAAAACATGTGCTAGTGTTTTGAAAGAATTATTTGATTTTGAGACATGTTTGCAGTGTTTTGGTAGAGTTAGTCTATTTTGACAAAGTATTCTTGCATTTTGAAAATTAGTGTTGGTGTTTAGTTTACAATATGTGATTTTGAGCATGAAATTAACTGTTTTGCCAACTGTGTGTTGTAGGTTAGTTGGTGTGTGAAGAGTTTAGAAAAAGTATTCTAAGTATTGAAAAACACTTTTCTAGCGATCGTAAAAAACTGTAATATCAGTTCTACTTTAAAACACAAAATTATGTGCATGTGTGCCTGTGTGTGTCTTTGTGAGTGCATGTGAGTGTGTGTGTGTCTGTGTTCTAGAAAAAGGGTAGAGAGGGTAGTGACCTAGTATTACTCTCCTCACCCCCAAAACCATCAATGTATCCTTGAGTCATTTCACCTCAGCCATTCTCCAGTGACGATGTGCAGCGGCCAACAGCAGACCAGGTTGTGGCCAGGTTTGTGTGTATGTAACTGAGTGCATAATAAATACATGCTCAGAGAAGCTATCCCAGGTAGAAAATGAATAAGTAAGTAAATAAATGAATAAAACGAAAAATAAAAGGATGTGGGTCTATGTATGAGCTCTCTGGGCTTTCCAAGACTGGAAAGGAACTCCTGAAGGATCTCGCACCTATGATTTGATTGGCTGGCGGGTGCGATGTTGTTATTTTTGTTGTGGAGTGGATGGCTAGGTGTGGATGGGTGGGTGTGAATGGGTAGGTGCTAATGGAAGGCTGCCATTTAGGACACACAAACACTACAGTGTACACACACATGGTGGGTCAGTGAAGCCTCCTACCTACAATGTCACAGTCCTGGTGGAATTGGAGTTCGGGCACTCTATCTCCATGGTTACGAATATGGAGCTAAAAATAGCATAGCTTTATCAAAATCACATGGTCCCTTGAGTGTGTTTGTTTGTGTGTGTGTGCGTGCGCGAGAGAGCAAGCATAGGTCAGAGACATGGGCATTACATTCAGTGTCCAGCTCCAACTTTATATATTTATCTCTAAGCCACAGCTGAGCTTAAAATGGGACAACGAAAAAAAAAAAACGTAGACAGTCAGACTGAGAGAGGTGGTGAGAGGGAGCGCACACGCAGGGCCGATGCCAAGAGCTTGGCTCGGGTTTTGTTACTCTGACATGCACAGATAGGTCCATATGCAACGGAGCATTGTACACATTGGGAGAACAAGGTGTGTATGTGTGGTGTGTGTGTGTGTGTGTGTGTGTGAGAGAGAGAGAGAGAGAGAGAGAGAGAGAGAGAGAGAGAGAGAGAGAGGGAGAGAGAGAAGAGAGCAGTGGAAAGCACTAAACTACAGACATAGTTTCACTGCTGATGTCAGGAAAGCGGATTGCTGCGGTTCCCTTCTCTTTTTTGTTGGTTTCTCTCTCTCTCTCTCTCTCTCTCTCTCTCTCTCTCTCTCTCCCTCTCTCGCTTTGCGGTGTGAGCGAGGCCAGATGAGTTGCTATGTCAGTGGGAATGCAGCAGTGAGGGAGGTGAAGCTTTATTTCTCCATGAAAGGTGTATTTTTCTCTTGTCAACAGCCATGGCTGCAGCAGCCTCTCCTTGACTCCCTCCTCCCATTCTCCATCTCCTTCCTTACATTTCCTTGGCTCCTTCCTATCTTTGCCTCTCTCTCTCTCTCTCTCTCTCTGTCTCTCTCTGTCTGTCTCTCTCTCTCTCTCTCTCTCTCTCTCTCTCTCTCTCTCTCTCCTATCTGGAGCTGTACAGAGGACAGATTGAGGGTGTTATTTTTCTTCGACTGGGTTTTTCTGCCAGGCCGTGATACTGAAGGTCCCATTCTGCTCCTGTGTCCAAGATAAATCAAAAACATTTTTCTACAGCCGCAATCAATGCCTCAGCCCTTTTTCAATGGTTCTGCCTTTTTCCTCTCTCTCTCTTACACATACACACACGCATGCACACACACACACACAGACACACACGCAGACACACACACACACTCTCTCCTCTCGGTCTCTTCCTGAGGCGATGGTTCTCTCTCGAACACTGACATCAGATAGCCTCCCTCTAGCAGTCCACTTATCTGGGAGGGATTTGCATCTCATTTGCATCTCATTACAGATTTAATAGAGCAAACGGTGCTCCATCCTTAGTGAAGATGACGAGGAGGAAAGGGGGAAGATGAAGATAGCCGGGGAGAGTAGTGACTGTGTCTGTAGGCCATGGACGCTTCCAAGCATTGGTTATATCCCCAGTCACACGAAGATCAACCGCTGTTGCTCTACAATTAATCATAGCCTTGACAGAGCCAAACAACAATACTGTGATACTTCTCTCTGTAGGGAAGTTCTTGCTCTCTCAGTGTCTTGCTCAAGGACACCGCGGCGGGGCGGGTGCCAGCCGACACGGGGTCATGAACCCGGCTTGAAGGACAGCCTCTCTAACCTGCCAGGGAAACGCAGCGGACCGGACTTTCACACTCAGCGATGTTAGTTCTCACTTGTCACTGTTCCTCTTCTCACAGAGCACACACAGCCAAAAAAAAGATCACACACTCTCACATACAGTTAAAAGGGCAGAAAATATGATTTGTTTATGTAAATTCATATCAGTCGATGTGTGACAATCCCGAGATAAACCCTGGCGTATCACCTAACCCTGTTTTAATTACCTTATTGTGCTGTCTCTCCTCAGCAGCAAACTCCTGGAAGGAAGAGGCTTTTTCAATTAGGATTTCTCCCCCCTTCTGTGCTCTGCTCCCTGCCACACTCATTGTTATTGTGTGTGTGTGTGTGTGTGTGTGTGTGTGTGTGTGTGCGCGCGCGTGTTTGTTTGTGAGAATTATTTGGTAACCTTTCTAATTTCACACTTGTTAAGTTTCCATGTAAAAGGCACCGTTTTAGAAAGAAGCCCTCAGGATGGGTGAATGTCATTAGTGACGTGTATGTGTGTACATGTGTGTGTATGTGTGTGTCTGTGTGTGTGTGTGTGTGTGTGTGTGTGTTTCTGTGTCAGAGGGTTGATTATGCATAGATTAGTAATATGAAATCAGGGACAGGTTTGAGGCTCTCTTGGGCCTACTTTCACCACAGTCCTCACCACACACACACACACACACACACACACACACACACACACACACACACACACACACACACACATGCATGACACGCAAACAGAATACATCACCATACAGTTGCTTACAATTCTGCGACCAAATGAGGTGATCAGCCATTTCTATTGTTCCTGCTTGCAGGCTTCTCTCCAGGCAGACTGTGCTGTGTGTGTTTCTGTGATGATGATTATGCTCTTTCTCTCTCTCTCTCTCTCTCCCGCTCTCTCTCTCGCTCTCTCTCTTTCTTTAATTTATGAATGTGTTGTTGTTGGAGCTGGTGCTGATAGGCCCAGAGATGGCATTTAGCTAAAGAGCAGAGAGGCTGTTAGCTTCGCCATTCATCTAATCAATCTCACTAATGAAACCACTGTCCTCTCCACAGCCCCTCTTCTCTCATCCTGCTCTCTCTTCTCTCATCCTTCTCTCTCCTCTCTCATCCTTCTCTCTCTTCTCTAACCCTTCTCTCTCTTCTCTCAGCCTTCTATTTCTCCTCTCTCATCCTTCTCTCTCCTCTCTCATCCTTCTCTCTCTTCCCTCTCATCCTTCTCTCTCTCCCCTGTATTCCCTCATCCCTTTCTCTCTCCTCTTGCACTTTATCCTTTCACTTCCTTTATGATGGCACCCTGCCACCCTATGCATTCTCATTTTGTTCCTTCCTTCCTTCCTTCCTTCCTTCCTTCCTTCCTTCCTTCCTTCCTTCCTTCCTTCCTTCCTTCCTTCCTTCCTTCCTTCCTTCCTTCCTTCCTTCCTTGCTTCCTTCCTTCCTTCCTTCCAGCTGCTCTAGTTTAACCAGTGGAATCATTTCCAGTGAGGCTGCTTTCTGCCATGGTGTTTGCTTCCTCCATTTCAGCAGAAACCATGTCTCCTCTCCTCCCCCAGCAGAATAGATGGTGGATTGACCCAGTTAGGGTGAGAATGGGTATTGTACTGGGAGTGTGTATGTGCCAATATGTGTGTATATGTGCGCGTATGTGTGTGTGTGTGTGTGTGTGTGAGCGTATGTGTGTATGTGCGTGCACATACGTGCACTTGCGCCTGCATGTACACGCCTGTGGATTTCTGTGTAACTGTACTGACAGTAACTGTACTGTACTGGTGTCTGCAAAGGAGTAACTTGGTTTTGTGGCTGATCATTATTGAATTGGATATTCGGAGCAGTGTTGTAGGCACAATGACCTGACGATGGTGTGATAAGTCCTGACCTTTCAGTAATCTGACTGCCTTATCATCAGATGCCCTCTTCTTCTTACAGATGGATTGCAGCAATAATGCTCCTTATTTTGTCCTTTCCTTAGGTGTAAGTGATACCCCTGCTAAGATCTTCTATCATTCATGAAATATTTGGCTGACCTTTTCTCCAGTACACATCCAAGGTAGTATTGCTATATAGCAAAACCAAACAGGAGAAAGCAATTAAGATTGCCAACATTCTTCTTTCTTACCACAAGAGTTAGCAACCAAAAAGCATGGTGAGCTGTGCGTCACGGGAATCATCAGCATGTATCTTGTATCTGTATGACCCACCATGTGTGTGAATGTATCTTTTACCAGTCACGTTGTTTGTTTGAATCCGTTGTGTGATAACAAACACAGATGTACAAGACTGTGATGTGATAATGTGTAAAATATATCAGCTTTGTTTATTGGTGAAATGTCTCGTTAGCATTATACCTGGCAGAAAGCCACAGTATGTATCCAGCATTGGGATAATGTGCGAGCCTACAAAGAGGGATCCATGGTGGATATTTTGTGTTTTCGTTATCCACCCAATTCTTGTTTCTGATACATAAAGGAGGAGGGAGAGAGAGAGAGAAAAAAGACAGATAGAAGGAGAGCGAAAGAGAAAAGATTGCCCTTGGGGCCCCTCTGTCTCTTTCTCTTTTCGCCACTTCATTCTTAAGTTTGTATTTGTGTGTCTATGTATATGTGTGTGTGTGTGTGTTTGTGTGTGTGTGTGACTGTTTGTGTTTATTTATACGTGTGTGCATTGCTGTATGTGTGTGTGTGTATGTGTGTGGGTGTATGTGTGTGTAGCCCTAAGGGTGTTGAGGTTTGCTGGACAGGGACCCAACAGAGAGTCTTTGTGGAGAAGTCTTCCCTACAGCAAGGTCGCTCCTTCTCTCTCTCTCTCACTCTCATTCTCTCTCTCTCTTTCTCTCTCTCTCTCTCTCTCTCTCTGTGGAGTCACATCCCTCGCTCCTCTCCTCCCTCCATCAATCCATCTCTGTCCACATCTGTGCCAGTACAACACTCATATTTCCCGTGTTTCAACACACATAATAAGCACATGCTACATGAATGAGGGGCTCGGTTAGTTTTTTTTTGCAGGCAGGTCTCTGGTGGTGCCTGTCAGGCATGAAGCTGGTGGCAGTGAGTTCAGAATGTAAAGTGGAGTGTATATCTGCCTTGCCAAGCCAGTGTGTGTGTGTGTGTGTGTGTGTGTGTGTGTGTGTGTGTGTGTAGGTGTGTGTCAGTAAGTCTATGTGTGTGCTTGTCTGCCTGTGACTGTGTATGTGGGTCTGCTGGGTGAAGGCATTGATTATAATACATAGATACACTGGCTTTTGTTAGAGGACAAAAACATGTTCCCTATAGTACATCACACACACACACACATGCTCTCTCTCTCACACACACACAGTCACACACGAACGCACAGTCTCACAGTTACACATTTACAAGCCACAAAATCGCGCACCCTGTAGACTATTTTGTCCCTATGTGTTACATATGGTGTGTGTATATACACACACACCATTTTTCATTTTCAATAGCATATACACTGAGGGACACACTGTCCTTGTAATGCTGCCACACACACACACACACACACACACACACACCTCTGTATAATATCCAGGCTGACAGAATGTGCTTTTCTCTTTGATGTACACCCAGGCTCGGCACTTTTGGTATGGCATGGTGTGTGTGTGTGTGTGTTTGTGTGTGTGTGTGTGTGTAAACGTGTGTGTGTAAACTGCAGGACAGTGATACCGTAATTCCCCTGCTCTCCCACTGTGAACAGAGGAGCCGCGTTGCCATGCCACACACACACACACACACACACACACACACACACACACACACATGCACACACTCTCCTCAGTTGGATGCACATCAATCATAGCTCCAGCCTCACCTGTCATTGTCTTTGTTGTCGCTCATACAAACATCCTCCTCCTGGTCCACAGAGTAAAGACCCCAATCAGGATTTACATTCACAGCATAGCACCTCTCTGCTCCCATACACACTCACTCCCACTGGGGAGGAAAAGACACACAAACACACACACACATCCACACAACAGCACCATATCAGCGGAAATCATAGAGTATAGTGTTGTTTCACTGCTGCAGTTACAGCGAGGGAGTGATGGAGAGATGGTGAGAAGAAAAGAGAAACAGAGAAAAGTCGTTGATTTTTGAATACAGTAAATGAGGAAAAGAATGAACAGGAAAGATCTACAGTTGCAGGTGTGACAGTAGAAAAGAGAAGAGCGGGGATGTGAAATTGGGACAACCGAGTTGGAAGGAGGGACAGGTGAAGTAAATGGGTTTTTGTGTATATGTGTGTGTGTGTGTGTGGGTGTGTGTGTGTGTGATGAGCCTGCATAAACACGCACAGTGCTGAATGCTGATCAGGGACAATAAAACCTCCATTAAAGATTTATTCTGGAGAGACAGAGGAGGGGAGGGCCGGATGATCGAGAAAGGAAGACAGGAGGTGAAAGGAGGGTAGGAGTGGTGGAGAGAGAGAGAGAGAGACAGAGAGAGAGAACTCAGGTTTGTGTCACAGAGTGGATTAGACCAAAGACACCCCTCTCCACCCATCACTATGAGACACACACACACGCACGCGTGCGCACGCTCAGAGTCTGTGCATTTTAATAGCCCTGTCACCTCGAGCTATAATACCAGACAATGGCTCTTTGAGCAGACACTCATCTTCAGAAGTGTCTTTCCTGTTCGCTGACAGGCTCGAGCGGGAGCTAACTGGCTAGCTCGCTACAATTATAGATCCCATCTGTGCAGTAGGAGCGCAAACGCAAACCTTGGCACAACAAGCCTGAGGCCTCCTCTGTCAAAATGTCACCTGGACTGGGCTCCGCTCCAGGCAAGACACCCAGGCGCTTTTTAGTTAATATCTACAATAGGATTGTGGGGAGAGGAGGGGTGGGGGACTGAAATGACATGGGGGGAAAATGTAATCTAATTCAGCTCCCTCCCCCCCTTCCAATGAAGTGTGCTGTCAGCTTTATCTCACAACCCCCTGCCCCCCTCCTCTACACCCCCCTTCTGCTCCCATCCTATTTGAGATGATTGAGATTCAGAGTTGATGCTGATGACATTTGAGCAGGTACTCTACTGTTCCACTCACCACGGGCTGACTGACTGACTGACTGAACGACTGGGCGAGCTGCGGCTAAACGATTGGAGAAAAGGAGGAGGAGGAGGAGGTGGTGGATGAGGAGAGCAGGGAGTTGGAAATGGAAAATGGGAGTGATTGAGTGGAGTGGGGGGAAAGAAAGAAAGAGGGAGACAAAGAGGAAGAGGTTGAGGGTGGGGGGGGAGTTGGAGAGGTGGAAGTGGAGCACAATCAATGTAGGAGAAATGGAAAAAAGGAGAGTTGAGGGAGAGTGGATGGAGATAGAGAGCGATGGGGGGCAGGGTGGGGGTGGGTGGGGGGGGTTTAGATATGAGGAAGAGTTGAATGGAGAAGAGAAGGTAAGAAAAGGGAGGTAGAGCAGGGCGTCTCAGGAGAGGGGCATTTATTCTGAAATCAGCCAGCTCTCACAGGCCTTTATTTTAATAAAGGAGAGCAACAGAATCAACAGAAAGATCCCTATGTAGGCTGCCAGGATTAGTGTGTATGTATGGCTGTGTGTGCAAGCGTGCAAGTGAATGTAATTATCAGTGTGTTTGAGAATATTGTGACAAGGATAATTATGTTTGATTATTAAAGACCCCAGTGAGGGTTTGCATTATCAGCCACTGTGCTCCTCTGGTATTTTGCTAAGCCTTGATGGTGAGCTGCCATTACTCTGTGTATTTTTCTGATAGCCCCGTCTTATTCTGTCCCTATTGGACTTGTTAAACAGGAGGTTCTGCATAGTGATGTTTGTCTCTTCTCTGAAAAGAAGCTTGGATTGGAGGCTGTGATTGACAGAGGCTGTTTTCACACACTGGGGCTACCTTGCGCCACTGGAGCGCTGTAATGGATCTAAGTCATGCATGTAAACATCGCACGGTCCCAGGAGGATAGCGCAGTAAGTGCATACCAAGCCCAGACCAGCTGCATATAACAGTTCAGTTTAGACTGTTTCAGTTTGGCAGAGCAGTGTGAAAAACCTGAGTAAATGGTTGAGGTTTGAGGTAACCAAAAAATAAAATAAATATATATCAGTGATGTAATTCTCTCTTTCTCACTCCTTCACTCTCTCCTCTCTTTCTCTCTTCTTGTCTGCCTCTCTGTCTCTCACTCTTGCTGTGTGTGTGTGTGTGTGTGTGTGTGTGTGTGTGTGTGTGTGTGTGCGTGCGCACGCGTGTGTGTTTCTCTGTGAGCATTTGGATCCATGTTTGGAAGAAGGTGGGCAGGTGGTTATTAACAGTTTGATCCCCATCTATTGTGTGATTACATCTGAACTGGAGCCAGTGCCTGTCGTCCAACTCTACACTGAGCAACACCCCCACCCTGTGTGCACACACACACACACACCGTTAATTATCCATGGCTGAGGGTCAGAGGTCTGTCTGGCAGTCCCTTGCGTATGTGAAGGTTTTCTCTCTCTCACTCTATGTGTGTGTGTGTATGTGTGTGTGTGTGTGTGTTGCTATCTCCATGGATGGACTGATGTCCTAACAGCGCTATTGGGACCAGAGCCATTATCGCCTCCTGTTTGCGTGTGTAATAATTTGGACCCAGGGATTGCAGAAAACACACACACACATACACACACACACACACACACAGAGAGACACACATATAGTAATTGGCAAGGTAAGATGGGAAGATCAATGCAGTGAGGCCACTGAGAGTGGGTTTTCTGTGTGTGCGTGTGTGTGTGTGTGTGTGTGTGTGTATGTATGAGTGTGCGTGTGTGTGTGTGATGTGTGTGTGTCTGTTTACTTGTTGTGGCTTTTCAGAGATTAATCTTTCTGCTCCTATTCAGAGCTGCTCTTTAATAAGGCGTTGGAGTGGCATGGTCACAGCCTTGCTGGCATTCTGAGGAGGTGAACACACACACACACTCATGCACATGCCCGTGAGTGCGTGCACACACACACACACACACACACACACACACACACACACACACACACACACACACACACACACACATATAACCTGGTTAAGTGTGCATAAGGACACACACACACATACAGACACAGACGCTCACACAAGTAGACACAGCCTCAAATGCCCAGGTTTTCACGCATCAGTTACAGCTTCAGCTAATTGCTCACCTCTTAACCCCTCCCCTCCCCTTGCCTTGCTTGCCTGCTCTCTCTCTCTCTCTCTCTCTCTCTCTCTCTCTCTCTCTCTTTCCCTCTGCCCACTCTCTGCAACCCCCCCCTTTCCCTGTTTCTCTGCCTGTGTGTGTCTTTGTTTTGGGTTGTGTTTGGGCCTCGGCAGTCATCTCACGTAGCCCCCCAACACCTTCACCACAAATAGATTTCTCCAATCTGATCATGCCTTGAATTGGGCTATGGTGCACTTCCACACATAAACACACACACACACACGTTCATGCAGGTATATCAGGTGTATTATGGGAGATTGCTTCATTGGTCAGCTTACCCATTAAGTGATGAGAATGTAGACACCAAAATCATCCATGTGTCCCCAGTAGATTGTTCGCTCCGGTGCTCCATGTAAACAATTTAGCATACCGACGCTGTTGGGTGAAAACCTCGTAACTCCAGTTCGGGTGATTTTCATGTTTTAACTTCAACTGAAGGATTACATACTACCCTTTGGGTTGCAAAAAATTCTACAACCCTTAAGTTTACGAAACCTTTTCAAAACGAATTGTATAAACTCAAAATTACATGGTCATCAAGCTAAAAACAAGGCTGTTTTTCGGAATTCCTGAAAAGTCGGCATTTTGGAGATACAAGGTTTTCACCCGACAACAGGAAAACAGGAAAGGAACAGGAAAAGTAGTCTCTGATAGTACAGAGTTATTTTTTCAAAGTTAGTTATTTTTACCTCCGCCAAGGAGGTTATGGTTTTCGGTGCCGTTTGTTTGTTTGTCTGTTTGTTTGTCTGTTAGCAGGATTACGGAAAAAACTACTGGCCCGATTTTCATGAAACTTGGTGGAAGGGTGTAGCATGGGCCAAGGAAGAACCCATTAAATTTTGGAGTGGATCCGGATCCGACTCACGAACAAGCAATAATAGCACGAACCTTGGCGGAGGTCTGCGCTCTCCGAGTGCTCTTCTAGTTATATAATATTTAATGAAAATGTTATCAATCTCCTACACAAAGCTGCCAGACTTTGATTTCTTCACTTAGACACTGAGATAATGCTGGTCGCTGATCACTCTCACTCAGCATGGTGTATGCCAAATTGTAAGCATGGAGCATATAGGACCAAGCAATCTACTGGGGAAACATGGATGAATTTGGTGTCTATGTTCTCATCACTTAGCGGGTAAGTTGACCAACGGGCCAATCTCCCAACAACTTGGTGTATTCCTTCAAGGCAGGCAGTGTTTTCCCAATCCAGTCCTCACATGCCCCTTGTCCCGCAGGTTTTTGTTCCATCTTTACTCTTGCACAGCTGATCCAATTAAGGGCTACACACTTTCATGCTAGCCCTGTTCAGGTAGATCTGTTTCTACTGCTCAACCAATCAGCATTAAGCCCTTAATTGGATCAGGTGTGCTGCGCAACAGTATAGAGCAAGGAACAAAAAATTTGCAGGCCAGGGGTTACTTGAGGACTGGATTGGGAAATACTCCTTGGAAGCTATACAGAAGAATGATGATGCAAGACAGAGCTGTCGATGGTGCTGAATGAGCCAAGAAAGAGAATAGCTGAATCTCTGTGTGCTGCAGCTGGTCTGAGAAGAGAAAGCTCTCTGAGGTTTCTGAATGCAGACGGTTCTCTGGTATAGCTGGATTGAGAACCTAAGAGGTAAATCTACTTGGTTCTATCTGATGCAGCTAGGTTGAAAACAGTATAGATGAATCTAGTATAGGGTTGTGTGGTGCAAATGCATTGAGAACAGTAGACTGTTGTAAATACTGTTGGTTCTTTGGTGGCAATGAATGAGTGCTCACCACAGATGCCCTGATATGTTGCTTCATCTGGGTTTCATCTTGTGTTCCCTCACACACTGACTCTGAACTGGCTCCTCCTGGTGTGTCCTCCTAATAGCAGACCCCAGGTCAGGCCTGCTGTTCGGTTCAGATTGGAGACAGCTTTAGCTTTCCAGTCTGGTATACCGGCTGGTTCCAGCTCAGTCCTGCCGGGCCACTTTATCATAGACAGTGCTTCGCCTCTCGCCTGCTCTGTATGCCTGGTCCTCCTGTCTGTCTGCCTGTCTTCTGTTCAGTACTCTCTGTCTCCTACACACTGAACTGAACCCCCCTGCCCCCCTCCGGTCTTTATCTCTCTGTCTCCTCTTTGTCTTTCTCATTCTTAGTCAGACTCCCCCTCTCCCTCTCTTCTCCCCCTCTCTCCTTGGGGCTAGTCTAAGCGTCTGTAACAGGAGATTTCATTACTGCCTACAGCTCTAACTGTAATGAATAGATGAGAACATTAGATCGTCCCCTACCCCCTTGCTTCAACTTTCACTCTCTTTCTTTTCCTCTACTCTCTCTCTCTGTCGCTCTCCTTTGAAGTGGGTGGGGCAGATGAATGTGATGCCCTGAATGTCTGTGTGAGCTTATGTTATGTGTGTGCATGTGTGTGTGTGTGTGTGTTATCTCAGTCATTAGTTCATCTCCATGACTATCTGAGTCTCATAGCTCTACTGTCTCTCTGTATCACTGCTCTAAATATTAATCCATCTGCTCCCTGTACACCAGCTCTATCTGTCTAAAGCTCACAGATAGTCTACAGACCATAGATTAGGCTGACATGCTCTTGTCTCCCTTCACACAAATTGAAATGACATCAGTTGTACTGCATCAAAAACCAAACTCACAACCTAAATGTGCTGCATTTGTCTTCTTCACCCCAAACACTGTTCGGTCATTGGCTCTGTACTCGCATAATACCACTTAATAGCACCATGATTGACAGTGAGCTGTGTCTCACGAAGCAAAGAGTAATTTTCTGTGTTTTTTTGAATGTGTGTGTGTGTGTGTGTGTGTGCATGTGACACAGAGGGTCCTGTTAATGAGCAGTGGGTTAGCCTCCCTGAGCGGTGAAATCGGCTTATTTCTGACAGCCTCTAAAAGCACCTCAGAGGTGAGTTAATGAAAGAGCGGAAAAGGAGGGATGAACACTCGTCTAATCCTAATTTGTGTCTATTGGTGCTGGATGCTGCACCATCCTACCCCCCACCCCCTCCTCTCTATGTGTGTGTCTCTCTCTCTTCCTTTCTCTGAGTTGGTGAGCTAGCAAATTCTTATGAGCAATATGCATGCTAAAATACAAATTTGACTTGTAGCAAGACTGGTGGTTTTGAAATATTAACGGTCTGCTCTTCACACATCTCTTCCTGTTAAATGACTAATGTAAGCTGTGATTCTGGCTGCGTGCCCTGGTATTGTGGCTGGGGTATTAAAGAGTATTTGGTGACATTAGACTGTGGTGCTTTTGTATGGCCTGAGGGCATATTCAGATTGATTTCTGCTGAACGCCAACCCCCAAACTGATACCAGCTCTGCCCTGCTCTGCTGAGCCTGCACTGCCAAGCCAGAATCTGGAATCACTGTGTGTGTGTGTCTGTGTGTGTGTGTGTGTGTGTATGTGGGTGAGAGTCACTCAATGAGAGGTATTTGTAAAAGCACAGAAAAAATATATGAAAGGTATATGCTGCCAGTGAATGAGAAGGTAGGTGCATAAGAAAGAAGGAGAGGAAAAGGAAAGGCAGAGAGCGGTGGGGGTTGAGTCGTGCTGCTACATTGAGAGATGTGGGGGCAGGCTGATATTTAATGGCTGGACTGGGGCTAAATGAGCTGAATTAATAGGGTCTGCTCCCAACACTTACATGCCCCCTAAACATACACTGGTGTGCGTGTGTGCGTGTACGTGTACGCATGTGTGTGTGTGTGTGTGTGTGTGTCTTTATTAATTGGGTCATCTTTCAACTATTTCATGCCCTCTAAACCTAGACTGGGTGGATGTGGGTTTGTAGGCTGTGATTTTTAATGTCATGGACGTATAACCATTCAAACCACTTTCTAGCAATACGCTTATAAATCCTAAGGAATGTTGATGGTGATAGATAACTATTGTTGTTATTATGATTTAACACCAACATGCATTTGTGTGCGTGTTTTTAGAGTATTTTAAGAGGTTGACTGTTTTTCTGTTTTTTCTCTCTCTCCTTCTCTCTCTCTCTCTCTCTCTGTGTGTGTGTGTGTGTGTGTGTGTGTGTGTGTGTGTGTATCCCTCCATGCTCTGGGCCCGCCACTCTTAACTTATCAGGATTTTTGCAGACACATGCAGAATATCAATCACTCACATATGTGTCCCTAGGTGATAGAGTGTGTGTGTGTGTGTGTGTGTGTGTGTGTGTGTGCGTGTGTGTGTGCCAGGCTAAATGTTGGCTTAGAGTTAAAGGGTCATTCCCCAGTGTGTTCATTGAATCAGTCTGCTGCAGGATGACTAGAAGGAGAATCTGCTCCACATCCCCCTCTCCATCCTTCCTTCCCTCCTTCCCTCCTTCTCCTTTCCACACCAGCTCATTAACCCAGTATTTCCCCATATGCCCAAGTCTTCCCTTCTCCTCATTTTTATATCAGCATATCTCTGCATCTCTCATCTTGTGAAGAAACCCCCACCCCCTCTCCCCCCTTTCTGGTCTGGAATGGTTCAGTCCAAGTCAGCCTCAGCGGGGGACTGAGTCCACACAAATAGGGCCAACCATTCTGACATGAAAGGGTACAGCACACAAAGAGTGGTGTGCATACATGTGTGTATATGCATGTGTATCAATGGGTGTGTGCACATTTGTGTGTGTGTGTGTGTGTGTGTGTGTGTGTGTGTGTGTGTGTGTGTGAGTGTGTGTGTGTGTGTGTGTGTGTGTGTGTGTGTGCTTGTGGTGTGTGCTTGCTTATGTCTCAGTGGGTCTGTCTCAGAGGAAGGAGGGTAGTGTGTATGTGATGTGTCTGAAGTTTTGCAGTCGTTTCTGGGATGTTGTGAGGATCTCTAACACTATGCATTCTAGCCCTCTTTGCCTGAGCATGCCCACCTCAGGGATGCTTTGTGTGTGTGTGTGTGTGTGTGTGTGTGTGTGTGTGTGTGTGTGTGTGTGCGTGTGTGCGTGTGTGTGTGTGTCTGTGTGTGTGTGTGTGTGTCTGTGTGAGGGAGAGAAAGAGAGAGACAGACAGATAGAGAGAGAGACCCAGAGCCAGGGAGATGAAACAGGATTCTGCTCAGAGTTTAGACAGAAAGGAGGATTAGTGTGAGTTAGAGAGACTCCCAAGAGGAACTCTGCCCCTTTCCTCTCTCTCTATCTGTCTCTATCTGCCCGTCTCTATCTCTGTTCCTCCCTCTGTCTCTCTCTCTCTTTCTGTCTACCCTCCTTCTTTCTCTCCGTCTCTCCCTCTCGGATGGATGGGTCTGTGTGTGCGTTGTCTCTGGGGTCAGGATTGGGCTGGGTGTTTGCAGACAGATTATGGAGACTGTGAGAGGAGCGTGTTCAAACAGAGGGTCATCCAGACTGTCTCGTCCTATCCATGGGCCAAACACAGATGGAACAACTGTGGCGGCCCGTCTCCGCAGCAGCAAATCCTCCTGATAATACACGAACCCAGGTCTCCGTCCTGAACCTGAACACACAGGAACCCGAACAGCAAAAAATACCACTGCCAGGGAATGGATTTGTGGGTATAGCGCGTAGGAAGTTCATCCTCATTTTTATCAATTTCGGGAAACACACACTCGCATACACACACACACACGCGCGTGCACACACTCATACACACCGCGAGTTGTGCAGGATATGGTACAAGTGTTTCCTCAGCAATATATTATCTGATTAGGCTGAATTAATGAGACCCAGTGGAATGATAGAGCTCCTCTTTTGCATCCTTCCCTCCAGTTATCACGCCATCCTCTACCTCTTCCTCTCATACATACTTCACCCTACAGCTGCCTGCGCCCCTGATTCCTTTCCTCCTCCTCCTCCTCCTTCCTCCTCACCAATCGTTCCCCCGCTTCTGCTCTTGTTTCTTGCGCTCTAATCGGGTAGGAAATTGTATCTTGGGTCATCAGCAGTGAAATAGGTTTTTATTCAGGATATGTCTCTTCTTCTCCCTTCTCCTTTTACCATCTCTCTCCTGATTCCCTCCCTGATGGGTTAGAGTGCTATGCTTACAAGGCAGATGCATATTTAATTAGAGAACACACTGTTATAAAACAGTGCATTGGATGACACACTCAGACATCACAAAAGATGCAACCCCATGGCTACACACGCACACACGCAAGCACACACACACACGCACATATGCACAGACAAACACACATGCACACATGCCCACAAGCGCTCCCCATTGACACACTCGCACAGAGCGGCATTTTTGATTCGCCAGTAAGTTATATTTAATCTGAGCACATATAATGTTTGATTAAATCCTGCTTGATATGTGTGAAAGCAAGGAGAAGCTGGTAGCTTTAACCAGCTGCCTGTCTCAATATCTGAGTTGGCATGAAAAGAGGAGGCAGGAGATTCCCTCATTCCTCTGTCTGCTTTTCTTATTAAAGACACACTACTTGTATGGCTCTCCCGCAGACGGTGTGATGTGATGTGTGATGTGATGTGTAATGTGTGTGTGTGTGTGTGTGTGTGTGAATTTGTAATTCTCCTGTGGGCCAGGAGTTGTTTATTTCGTGATGCAAAATATACTTCATTATAAGTGACACGGAGAACATGAGGACAGAGATGGAGAGAATTTGAGTGTGTGTGTGTGTGTGTGTGTGTGCGTAGCCATGGGGCTGCCTCTTTTGTGATGTTTAAGCAGAGTTTCATGTCTCTCCTCATTAAACTGAGAGGAAAGGATCTTTTTGAAGAATTTCTGTGTGTGAGCAAGTGTGTGTGTATGTGTGTGTGTGTGGTAGGGGTGGGGTTGGGGGGTGGCGGGGGGAATATGTGTCTGTTCGGTTAAGAGTTGAATCGAGTCCCTGGTACTGATATGACTGTGAGGTGTCATATCTATGGAGACCGCAGTAGAGTGAGCCATGAATAAATTATTTCAGTGTCCCTTGCTGTATGTGGGAGAAGTTGTGCATTCATGTGTCTAACAGGTATAGTATAACAATAATCTCATCAAGCCCATACCTTGACTTATTGACACTAGTGTAATTGTTTTTGTGTGTGCACGTGTTTCCATGCAAGTGTGTGGAAGTGAGAGAGAGAGTGTTTCTCTCCTTTTCTCTCTCTCTAATAATAACAATTATTACTATATAATGATAAACTTCATTTATATAGCACTTCTCTAAACACAAAACTAAACACAGTTACAAAGTGCTTCACATAAAAACAGTAAGTTGGAAATCCGGCAAGAGAAGGAAAAACATAAGAAAATAAATGAAAAGTACATGGATGTAAAGGATATTAAAATATTCTAACTGCTAAATTTTAGAAGTTGAGAAGATCACTAGCAAGAAATTAAATGAAGAAAAACATGACACTAGCAACGATGGCTATGCACTTGAAAAACAGCACAATGGGGATGCATAAAAAGTTGGGATACATCACCGCAAAAATGTCAAAAATTTCTCTGCTGAAACTGAGAAACTGCAGAGAAGCAGTTTGTAATTTAGAACCAATCAGGATGAATACTGAGTTTCTGTCTTTGAGGTGTAAGTAGCACTCATGATGAGTAAGTGAGCAATTGGAAGACATTCATTTATTTTGAGACTCAACACTCATTCCCCATGAAGTCCATGGGGAATGAGTGATGAATGCCATTTACTGCAATGCACTCCATTAGTGTTACTGCTAACGCTTGCTGGCCGGGTCTCGATCCTTTAAAGGTCCTTCTTTCTAAATCCAGCAGTCACCACTTGCATCAGTCACTGGTTGATGTTTAGAGGGAAACATCAAAGTAGTCTTTCTGATTCACGCAAGCTGCAGCTAGCCTTCCTTCTTTCCACTGTCCTTTCTTTCTCTCTTCCTTTATCTTCCATCCCAATCAAAGTGTTCAGCAGGCAGTGATTCCTCTGGAGTTTTGATTAATAGCTTTACATTAAATTCAGGGAGCAAGCTAGCAGGAGAGTGAGAGCAGGAGAGAGAGAAAGGGAGACAGAAAGAGAGGGAGAGAGAGGGAGACAAGAGGGAGAGAGGGAAAGGACGTGATGAGAGGGAACAAGGGAAATGGGAGGACGGCAGATAGGTAGTAATGGAAAGAGGTGTTGGGCTCTTTTGTATTTCTCTGTAATAATAATAAGTCAGTCAGTTGTTTCTGAGGGGGATAAACTCTTATTGACACCCTGGCATCCCTGGAAAGACTCTCAATTCAATTCAATTCAATTCAATTCAATTCAATTCAATTCAATTCAATTCAATTCAATTCAATTCAATTCCGTCTCTCTAATTGTTCTTTCTCTCTCTCTCTAATGGTTCAATTTAATTCAGTTAAATTCAATTCACTCCAGTACAATTCAATTATTTCTCTCCAATGGCTCTTTCTCTCTCTCTAATGGTTCAATTCAATTCAGTTCAGTTCAGTTCAATACAATTCAAATATGCTTCAGTAGTATGACAGACAAATGTTGCCAAAGCAGTACATCAGCTGAGGTAATGTTATAGGCATTAACAGGTGGCAGGAAATAATTAAACAATTATCAATAATTATTTTATCATCCATGATATAAGAAAAATACATGAAAGAAGTAAAAGTGTGCACATCCCCGTTTGGGTCCAGGTGCTGGACTCCTTTTTAAAACCTTTACATTTCTTACATGCAGAGTGACCTTTAGTAAAATATTGCTGCTCCATTTACTGGATTTCCCCTTAGCAGAACCTTAAGCTTTTTTTTCTGTCCATAATTGTTGTTGGGAGCTTTATGGTAATGTTTTGTAGGTCAGTAGGTACAAGTGATGTTTTTGTGTTTTTTACAGTTAAGCAGGAAGTAGCTCTTCCTGTCTCTCTCTCTCTCTCTCTCTCTCTCTCTCTCTCCTGATTGATAGTGGAAGCACAGCACCTGTTTTCAACTGCAGAATTGTCATTAACCTTTACAATTCTTTATTTTAACAAGATAGTATTTAAGGTGGTATTCTCTCTGTAGGAAAAACATTTGTCATGTTGTTTAATTTCATTTTGCCGATAATGGGCATCATACATTTTTATATTACTTTCAATTTATTTCAGCATGGTTGGAGTTTACGTCCACATTATTCCTCAGGACTGGTTGTTAGGGTTAGGGTTAGGGTTAGACTCTGGGCAGGATCTGTGATTGAAATAGTTTGTGTCTGAGTTGTTGATATGCACCGTGTACTTGCAGAACTGAAGATGCAACTGTTGTGCTGGGGTTTATCCTGTTTTTTCAACTGCACTTGAATAAGAGGCCCCAGACTTCAGTTTCTCACGCTCTCTGTCTCATTCTGGCTCTCTACCTCTTTCTCTCTCTCTCCCCTTCTCTTTCTCTCTCCTATTCAAACCCCTCTAAGAAAGCTGGAACAGTAACAGCTTTCAGCAACAGTATTCTCAACAGGCGAACCTTAAGCTATTGCTCAACGCTCGCAGAGAAAACTTAGGGACTGAGTCTTTTTAAGAACAGAGCAGCTGTCGTTCAGCTATTTAATGACTAAGTTGTTGTAGAAAGGGAAAGTTTCCTCTTATTGAATGATTGCCCTCGTAAGATTTCTCCTCAGGCAAAATTTTTACTATTGAGGGTGTGTGTGTGTGTGTGTGTGTGTGTGTGTGTGTCCTGTTGTCTCCTCCACATCCCAGTGGGGCTGTTTAGAGGAGAAACACATGTCTCCACATCTGCCATGCTCTGACTTGTACCACTGTCACTGAGTTGTGTGTGTGTGTGTGTGTGTGTGTGTGTGTGTGTGTGTGGTATGTGTGGGCACTAATCTTGGCATTGCGTGTGCACGGATACAAATGTGCAGGCATCTGTATTCGCTGGTGTGCCGGTGTGTGTGAGAGTGTTTGTGTGAGAGTGTATACGTTGAGGTGAGGTGATTTGAACACAAGCCAACAAACATTTAATTCTCCCAGATGCTCCACCTTCACAGTCACTCTATGAAAGCAGCAAACTCTGTATCATTAGCAGAATACATTAGTCTCCCCTTCGCAGCTTGCCAGCTAAAACACCTATTAATATTCACATTGCACTCTTAATGGAGAAAGAGAAGCCACTTAACGTTTTCGGGAAAAAATGTACTGCTGTCCAAATACTATCAGGTCACAGGATATATAAAACACACACACACACACACACACACACACACAAGCACACACACACACATACAGATACAGGCACACACGTACACACACACACACACACACACAAAAGCACCAAAATAGATGCATGTGTGTGTCTTTAGATGATTAAGGTGTGTGGGTGAAAAATCAACCCAAATAGAAAATAAGCTTACATGTGGCAAAATTGAATTTTAATTGACAGTAAAGCTCAAGAGATTAATCTGATTTCTGACAGATTCTATTTCTGTGTTTTTGTTTGTGTTTTTGGGGATATGATATCTCATTCAGTGGATATCATTCAAGTCCCAGGATTCAATTTTCCCCCGTGCCAGGGGAACCGATGTGGAGTTATTGTGGTTCTTTACAAGAACATGTTCTGTAAGGCAATGTCTTCTCCTTTTATTTTAGATTAGATGTTGTGTGGTTAGATAGCTATAGATATAATGTATATAGATGTATAGTCATGTATGTTCTAAGTTGGTGTTGAGTTGCTCTTCTCTTTAAGGTGGTGTGATTCAGCAGGTGAGACACAGAGATGTATTGTCGGGCAACTTGTCCTTTCCCATCTGCTCTGTAAAATGTGTTTTCCTGGACGCTGTGTAAATGGATTTGAGCTTTACTCACCCTCCCACCCAGCAGGTCTCCCAACCATATACTTCCCTCCCTGCACGACTCTCCAATACGTCTCTCTCAGTTGGGCCTCTGCCAGTCTGTGTGTGTGTATGTGTACTGTATGTGTCTGCACGTGTCTTTGTCTTTGTGCATGTGTGTTCTTGTGTGTTTGCTGTGTCCGTGTAGTTGTGTGTGTGTGTGTGTGTGTGTGTGTGTGTGTGTGTGCGTACATGCGTGTTCAGTATAGGTTTAGATGCCGTCCTGCATGACTGGCTCAGGTTTATATCCTAATTGTCTGTGATTTATCTAGCTCATCAGCCTCTGTGTGTGTGTGTGTGTGTATGTGTGTGCGTGCACATGCAGGCATGTATGTGTGTGTGTGTGTGTGTGTGTGTGTGTGTGTGTGTGCATGTGCATGTGTTGGTCATTCAGGGTGACCTCATACACCTGCCACCTACCTCCTCTGGGGTCCAACCTACACCTCTTCCAGGTGCTCACACTGTGTATGCGCATGTGTGTCTGTGTGTGTGTGTCTGTGTATGTGTGTGTGTGTGTGTTGGTTTGTGTTTGTGTGTGTGTGTGCATCTGTGTGTGTGTATGCGCACATCTGTAGCCCTGTTTTTAGGGGGATGTTGGAATGGTATTTACCTCCAGCAACAGAGTTTGACGGGTGTTTTCGCCCCATTCCGTCTGTTTGTCTGTTAGCAGGATATCTCAAAAACTTTGTGGAAAGGTCGATCATGGGGCAAGGAAGAGCTGATTAATTTCATACCAATTGGCCAAAGGGGGGTGTGACATCTCGCAAAAAGGCATGTGACTTCTGAACAGATTCACATAACACCATCAAACTTTGTGGCCTATCAGCAGACAGAAGAGTCAAACCCTCCATTATTGGCCCAGTCAAACAACATGGGGGCACTGGAGTTCTCATTTCTGGTTTAGACATAACCGCCCTGCCAATTTTTCCAAAACTTGGTACAGTGGTAGGGCTACAAGGGCAGACCTAATGGCCACTGAACAAATTTAGTGCTGATTGGCCATATGTTGCAGTAATCGGCTAAAATGCTTAAAAGTGGCTAGAATTTGAACAGGCAGATCTCAAGTCCCATTTCAGGTCCAGTCATTACAGATGTGTGCATCTCCTGATATGAGACAAGTTGGTAATGGGGCATGGAAGAAATTATTAACTTTTGGTGAAAATCTGACATGTGGAACTGGCATATCTAGACTGCAGTTGCATAGGTATGCACTCTACTGAGTGCCATCTAGTTATTTATTTAGCAGGTTTTTGTTCAGACTCATGGGTATTTTGTGTTTCTGATTGTGTGCGCAGTTTATATGTATAATATGTGAGAGTCAGAAAGATGGGAGTGAATGTGTGTGTGTGTGTGTGTGTGTGTGTGTGTGTGTGTGTGTGTGTGTGTGTGTGCAGAGTGAGTGTGTGAGATCTTGGAGTGTGTGAGATCTTGGGTCTGTGTTTGCTTTGACCCTGTGTGCAGTGATTTGTTGGGTGAGATATTTGCTGGATACAAATGTGCGTTCATTAATGTTGTTTACTGGAACGCTGTTGCACCAGGACTATTGATCCCCTTCAGTCCGTCTGTGTGTATGTATATGTGCATGTGCATGTGTGTGTGTGTGTGTGGCAGTGAGACTATTGATCTTTACCACTCCCAATAGTGTTTATTTCTACAGCAAGTCTGTCAAAAGCCAAGTGTAAGTAATCCCTCTTCCCCACTTTCCATTTCTTTCCCTTTCCCTCTTGTACAATTTGTCTCATTTTGTCCCATTCAGTCTCAACTCATTCTTTTTTATCATTGTTTTCAACAGTTTGCTCCAACCTTGCTCTCTGGCTTTCTATTTAACTAGTCCTCTTTCTTCTTTGTTGCTTTTCTTTTCTTTCATTTTCTTTCTCATATTTGCCTTTGGTCTCCAACATTACCAAAAGCCAATTAAAAGCAGAGAGCTACACCAAGTGCAGTCTACCCTCTAAACCTGTCCTATGTTGGGCTTTGGTTGTACAGTGGCTTAAGGTGTGTGTGTGTCTGTGTGTGTGTGTGTGTGTGTGTGTGTGTGTTTGTGAGTGTATAGCATTTCTAGATCATATTGTAGCATCATTGCTCTTGCTGCACTGTGACTAAACTCCACAGACAAATGGCTTTTTTTTAATCGTTGTGTTGAGTCCTATTCACTCTGTGTGCTGTTTGCCTTTGCAGCCGCGGGGCTCAGTCTATCTCTCTCTAATTGCTTTTGACTTCCAGCTTATCAAACAAACACATTACCATGACAAGGCAGAGTCAGAATCCAAACTGTATCACATTATTTGTTTGTCAGAGCTGTTTTGTGACAGATGAAAACACAAGGACACATACAGACACAGACACACACACACGATCTTTAAGGCTGCCTGATGGCCACCCACATCCCGGTCAATGTTTTGACAGTGCTTTAATATGTTTTTAATGGTACAATGATTTGGATCTTGCTAACATGATTCAGAACGCACCACTGGTTTTATTAAAAAGAAAATAATAATAGAATGTGAGACACACATTGCTAGCCTGATTCTTTCTGTCAGCCACTGGTGTGATGATGAGGTCCAGGAAAGCCATTAGCATGGATCAGGGTTTGGTTGTGGGTTTGATTCCCCACTGGGACACCCTTGCTAAAAACCTGTATGCACTCATGGTAAATGGTAGGCCAGTCGGATGGATTCCACAGGATGGCAGGGGAGAGGAGCGGTGGGATGGGGCGAAAGGCGAGAAGAGAGGTGAGATAGTAATAATAAGATTGGATAAGAAAAAGGGAGGGAAGAGATGGAGGGCAGCATGGGTGTTATAAGGGAGGAGAGAGGTTGTTCAGGGTTGAGCAGTGAAGCAGAGAGGCTGTTGCACACTGAGGCTGGGTTCTCTCTGTGTGTGTGTGTGTGTGTGTGTGTGGGTGTGGGTGTGTTTGTGAGTAAGCGTCTGTATGAGATGATGAGTTTTCATCCCTAGAACTCAAGGAGCCAAGAGTCCCCTCACTGCCTCAAAGTCACTTCCCCTCCTCTTTCTCCCCATCTCCCCATCACCCCAAAGTCACTTACTCTCCTTCTCTCCTCTCTGACACTCTCTCTCTTCAGGGGGTCCGGTCGGCACTGGCATTAAGATTCCACACCACGCTGCCAACTCTCGCCCCTCTAACACAAGACGATGACAGGGCCGACTCTTCTTCTCTTCTCTTCTCTTCTCTTCTCTTCTCTTCTCTTCTCTTCTCTTCTCTTCTCTTCTCTTCTCTTCTCTTCTCCATGCTCACAGTGTATCCCCCTCCTAAGACCACTGCAAAGCCAAACCTCAAATCCCCCCAGCCTGTTTGTTTTAGTTAATTCTAATGTGCTTCATGTGCTAAGTATAGGTTGAGGCATTAGTGTGTATGTGTGTGTGTGTGTGTTCAGACACATGTGTGTAGTCTCTACTTCTCTCTTTTCTGTGCCGGCCTTGGGATTGCACCTCATTTCTAAATTTATCCTCAAAGTGTGCCACCTCTCCTGTGAGCTGCTGCTGGGATTCTGCAGGGGGGAGGGAGGAGGGGGGAGGATAGAGGGGGGGGAGGGAGAGGGGTGAAGAGGGGTGTGGAGATTGGTGAGAAGAGGGGTGAGAGGAGGAAGGGGGGGTAATCGGAGAGCAGGGAGGAGAAGAGCAACGAAAGAGCAGGAGGGAGGGGTGTGTGATGTATGTGGGACACAGCAGCTCACATGCTTTTTTTTCTGCTTTCTTCCTCTTTTTTTCTTATCTCTTCTTCCATCATCCCATCTTGTCTCCAGGCTGCTGGGCTTATTTGTGGAGGATTAGCATTGTGTATGTGCGTGTGTGTGCGTGTGTGTGTGTGTGTGTGTGTGTGTGTGTGTGTGTGTGAAAATGCCTTGTGTGTATGTAGTGTGTTGCTGATTGTGTGTGCGCTTTTACTGCATATTTGTGTGGTTGCATGCATGTTGTAGCGCAGTAAACACAAGCAGTGTTGTGCTATGTCTACAGCTGTATCAAGGTGTTGTGTTATACTGCGAGGCTTGGTCAGGGGGCAGATTAAGGTGTGTACACACACACACACACACACACACACACACACACACACAGAGAGAGAGACTGGACCCCGGGGGGGGATAGTAATCTGTAGTCCCTATACGGCAGATGATCCTAACTATTACACGCTTAGTATTGTTTACACCTGGAAAGATATAGAGCTGTATATCTCTATACGTGTGTATGTGTGTGTGTGTGTGTGTGTGTGTGTGTGTGTGTGTGTGTGTTTTGGAGGCTGATAAAGATGCAGCCCTATGCGGGCGCTTATGGATACCTGTAAAGAGAAATTCAATATCCTCACAGGATTAATTACTGGACACACACGCTTACGAACACGTGTGCATGCACATATACGTGTGCACGCACACACACACACACACAGACACACACACACACACACACACGATCCCATGCACATGTGCAGGTACACACACTCACTAATCTTCCACTGTTAGCAGGAGGAGCTACAGAGCTAGTGTTCTAGTCTGTCTGATGC
This sequence comes from Centroberyx affinis, assembly GCF_046629955.1. Lineage (NCBI taxonomy): Eukaryota > Metazoa > Chordata > Actinopteri > Beryciformes > Berycidae > Centroberyx > Centroberyx affinis. The sequence goes on from NW_027279764.1 coordinate 450,790, forward strand.
CGTTTCACTTCTTCATTGACGTTAAACAATAGCTGTTATGTTGAGGTAATCTTTGGCTCTGTGTGTGTCTGGATGTGTATGTGCATGTGTGTGTGTGTTTTGTACAATAGCTGCCATGTGCGGTTAATCTCTCCCCGACAATAGCCTCCCTGAGCTGCCAGCTCTCAGGCCCACAGGCCCGGAGTAAAGCCTGGGGAGCAGGGCTGGAACTCCCCCAGCCAGGCCTCAAGGGACTGGGCCTGGACCGCCTCCAACTCTGCCTGTGTGGGGATGATTGAGGGGGTGGCAAGGACACCGCTCTGCAAGGAGGAGACCAGGAGAGGAGACGAGAGGAGAGGAGAGATAATGGAAGGAGAGGAGAACAGAAGGAACGGAACAGAAAGGAGCAGGGAAGGAGCAGAGTAGGGAAAGAGGATAGACTGACGTGTAGTTACGGTCACTAAAAGCAGTTTTCCCCATGTGGTTTGTTGTGCTACAAAAGGATTTCACTATATATTTAATCCCTGAAACATGCTCTATTTTACTAAAATGGAATTGAAATTAGCTGTGGCAGCTGTAGATAGCTATTCACAACTGGATAGAAGTTGTTTCCCTCCTTTCAAAATGTTTAGACATTGATGCTCTTGGATTGGATTGCCATCTGAAAGTATTCCAATAAGCAACTACAATTACAGACTCAAACAAAATATGTCTCCTGCAAAAAATCATCATGCTACCCTCTTGTCACCATTTTCGATGTTGTATGTTGCTTATTGGAATATTTTCAGAAAGAAAATTGAAATTAGGAAATTAAGAGTTCATCGATACTGGGTAAGAAGTGAGAAACAACTGTCACAAAGTTGGGATTGCAGTTGGTCAAGTTGATTGCGGAGGATGTAGATGTCAGCCATGACTCTAGGTATAGCTAACAGGTAGTGTTGTTTATGATGATATATAAACTGTACTGTAGCTATACTCACCATTGCTATGAAAAGGTATGTAATTTAAATAGCAACAAAATCTAATTTATAAAAGTAGTCACCCAGTTTCAAATGAGCTTAATTGCCTCAATTAAATCACCCTCTTGCCACCGAGTGTAAAGATACAGATGGTGCAGTTTCAATGAGTTTCTCTTTTCTAATTTCCCCACTGACGTAGTAAACTTAGAAAGAAATAACTCATTCAAAGTTCACCATCTGTATCTTTACGCACAGTGGTGAGAGGGTGATAATTTATATTTTCTTTGCAGCCTCAGAGACTGGACTTGAATCCCATTCTTAAGTGAACCACATTATCTGCACTGTGCTTGAATATGATGGAATTGAATCCACATTGCACCCTAAATTCAAATACAGGTTTATGGGGGGGAACTCATAACTTTGCAAGACAGAATTAGAACAATTTGTCAAGGAGCATGCTGTCCCCAGCATGTTATTGATGAAGTCTTAGTAACACAGCTTATGAAAAATGTAGCAAATTTGGCCCCTGAGGCAGTTTAAAGTGGGAGTGAATGCTTAACAAATTAGTATTTCTGATAGTTAAAATTAAAAATGTATTTAAAATCCTTACATTCATATAAATTAGGAATATTTATTCTGCTTCGCAACACACAACTTTTTGTAGATCACAAACAAAAAACTCCCCAGATAGATGGACGAAAATAAACATCAAAAAGTTTTTTTTTCAACTGTAGAGAGGGAATTGTGTCCTTGTGTATTTTAGTCAGTGACTG
>NW_027279764.1:455000-490000 GCF_046629955.1 Centroberyx affinis
CTCTTTAGGGAGCCCATTTATTCTCCTTTCATGGGAACTAGAGAAGGGATCACAGTTAACAAAATGTGCATGCACAAACATCAGATGCCTGGCTTTTGCAGACTTCTGTCCAAAGGTGTTGAAGATTGGACACTTTATGGCCAGGGATCTAATCCAGGTGAAATGACAAATGATGAAGTCCACAGAAACATCAGCGGCAAATGGGATATGCATGATGTAAAACAGAGCCAACACGTCCTGCTCTGGGTGTTGTGTGAAAAAACGACAGCAAAGTAAGAGATTTTTGATTGATTTGTTCTCCTCTCTCACAGGTACGGCCCATAGCTGACTCATTTCTGTGTCCAATGATGTTGTGAATTGATCTTTAGAAAAGGCCAAAAAGTGGTCACACACCCACGACCACACACACACATGCACACATGCGTGCACACACAGACACACACAGACACACACACACACAGACACACACACACACACACACACACACACACACACACAGTGATAGATGAGGCTGGTGATGCAGTAGAAGAGGACATGCGGTTAAGAGCTAGCTGGGGATTATTAATGATAATTTCCTGCTGCCCTCCAGTTACTGCAATCAGCTGCATTCATCAGATAGCTCTCTGTCCCCATCTCTCTCTCTTTCTCTCTCACTCTTCATTTCTCTGTCTCTCTCTCTCTCTCTCCTCATCCTTTTTCTTTTCATCTCATACCTTATCTCTCTCTCTGTCTGGTCTGTATGTCAGTCAGTGTCAGATGCTCCCTGCGAGTCCTCTCAGCTTTCTCGCTGGCTTAGTATTAGTATGCTTTTTGTTATCTATGTGAATTTTCTCTCTATTCAAACTACTTTGACAATCCCTCCGCTTCTGGCTTCATTCACCTGGCGGTCCTCCATTGCTTTGTGTGTGTGTGTGTGTGTGTGTGTGTGTGTGTATATATGTGTGTGTGTGTGTGTGTGTGTGTGCGTTTCTGTGCCAGTCCCTGTGTTAAGGTAGGTGGCACAATTGACAATTTCTTTTTCCTTCCTTTCATTTGTATCCCTCCACTCTCTATAATGTGTGTGTGTGTGTGTGTGTGTGTGTGTGTGTGTGTGTGTGTGTGTGTGTGTGTATATATATGTATGTGTGTGTGTTTCCTAGAGAAGGAGGTGTTACGAACGTCTTCCAGCAGTTAGATACAGAGCCCCCCTGTCCTCTGGCTACCTCCTGAACTGGTGTTTCTGTGTGTGTGTGTGTGTGTGTGTGTGTGTGTGTGTGTGTGCATACACTGTATGCGTGTGTGTGTGCTGGATGCCAGGCAAAGGAAAATCAATGGTATTAATTTGCGGAGGCAGTGGTGTGAGCTGAGGCAATCTGCTGCACACTGGGAGCCACGCTCTGCTCTGATGTGCCACACACACACACACACACACACACACACACACACACACACACACACACACACACACACACACATACACACACACACACACACACACACACACACAGCCCCACCTCCTCTCTCATTCCACCTCCCAACAACACACACCTTCCCACCTTTTTTCTCCTCTTTCGTTTGCATTCAGAGACAATATCAATTTACAGTTTATGAGGCACAGTGGAATGTCACGCTTCACTCGTTCCCTCCCTCTCTTTCTCTCTCTCTCTCTCTTTCTCTCTTTATCATGGTGCAGGTAATTAAAAGGCAGGCTGCTCTGTGGTGGCAGGAGGGAGGAGAGCACTGGAGGGAAGGGCAGGGTGGAGTCACCACCACACACCCGCCACACACTACCTCTGCCAGCTCTCCCCTGGTCTACACACACACACACACACACACACACACACACACACACACACACACACGGTACAATATACACTCCGTTGCTTGTGTACAATATTGTGCACACTCATACACACAGATGGAGAAGGTTTGTGTGTGGAATAGAGGAAGTTGTGGTAACAGATTAGTCCGCAATAACTGGTGTGCAATTAGCAAAGCCCTCATTTTCTATTATAGTTCATAAATTCTAGTTCATAAAGATTTAATTTTAGGGATTTTTGTGGAGCGATTAATAAACTTGAGTAGATGCGCCAGCATGCTTAACGGTACAATTGCTCTAAACTAGCACAGCCTCTCCTCTTCTGTTACCTGCTATTGTCATATGGAGTGTGCACACACACACCTGCAGGCGAGACCATCATTACAAACATATGTTCCACAGCCAAGCTTTGTTCAAATCCACAGAACATTTTTTAAAACATTTTAAATTCTAGTCAAGATCCCAAGGTTTACAAAGATACCAAATATGTCTGGATAAAATGGTGCACAAGCATCTAGATTTTTTCCATTTGATGTAATGATGCAGCCATAAAAAAATACCGCCTTGGGTTTGAATATTTCACTCAATATAAGCATGCTACAGCTTCAGTGAAGGGTTGGAACGAGCAGATACAGAATATATATGTGACATACGGTCATACGGTATGGAAAAAAAAAAATCTAACTTTGAAGCTACTTAAGAGGAAAATTAAGGAGAAACACAGGGTGCGGGGTGTTAAAATGGAAAAAATGGTGAATTACTAACTTTGTAATATTAACCTGCATAAAGACAGACTGGCAGCATCATTAGAGTTACTGTAGCTTTGCCCTGCAAGTACCAGGATGATTCATGTGCATACTTGCATGTTTTAGAGATCCTTGTGTTCCCAGCATTACCCTGTGAAGTGTGTTTAATATACCTTCCATTAACATGACGGCTTCCTAATGAGTACAGAGCATACTAAGAGCGCACACTAAGAGCTTCCTAGCGAGATCCCTCTGCTGAGTGACAGGACTGCGGAGGAGATGAGGAGAGAGAGGAGAGGAGAGAGGAGAAGAGATAAAGGGAAGAGGGGTAAAGCAGAATCTAAAAGAGTAAACTGAGGAAAGGACGGGGAGAGGAAAGGGGAAAAGGGCAGAGAAAAGGGGAAGAGGGGAGAGAGGATCAGATGCTGAGAAAACCCAGACTGGGTCCAATTTGCAAGTGGAGGATAAGAGGAGGGTGGGAGGAGACGGGATCAGCAGAGTGGCGGTGCAGAGCAGAGTGGAGGAATGTGTGTGTGTGTGTGGGGGGGGGTGGGGGTGGGGGGGTGGGTGGGGGGGGGGGGTCAGACAGACAGACAGACAGACAGAGAGGGGGAGGATCAGAGGGTCTTCAACCTTAGGTGAGCTCTCTTTGATCAGCTGAGCTTCCTTCCTGTCTCTCTCTCTCTGTGTCTCTCTCTCTGTCTGAGGACAGGCTGAGATGGGTGAGAACCAACCTTCCTCTCTATTGCTTTACAGTAGATACTTCTGGATGTGGGTTTTTTTTCTCTTTTTTTCTTGGAACTTTTCCTTGACCTTGCTCTTAGATCATTTATAAACAGGTCAAAGTTGCATTATTCCTGCTATTTATCCTTCATTTCTCCTCTCTTGCTTGTTACTATCTTATTTCTACTGCCTCTCCCTGAAGACATAATGTAGAGCTTGATTAACTAATTAAAATAAACTGCAAAATGGTTGGCTTTTGGAATAAGCACCAGAATGACTTCAATCACCCAGTACAATAAATGTACAATAATATATCTTGGTGAGACAGAACAAACATATTGACAACGTAGATGTGCACAGTACATACTGACCCACATGAAGAGCAGAGGGACAGTGCAAGATGTCAACCTACAAATATAGATTCAATGTTCAGCTGTTAAAGAAGATGTTGCGTTTACTGAGTTTGAGTATGATGAAAGGTTTTCACCAATATTGTATGTGATTCATGGACCAAAGATTACCTGAAGCATTAAAACACCTTGTTCAGAAATTCATCTTGGACGCCCCTCTCTCTTAAGCAATTAATTGCAGCCTCTGTGATTTGGAAATTGCAGAAATTCTTATAGCGATTTTTTTTTTTTTTTTGTGCAATAAATTGTTCAGCTCTACTGCTTACACTTCTGGACTTTTATCATCCCTTTGTTTATCATCTCCCTCTCTCCCTGCATCCTTGTTCTGCCTGTTCTGTTCAGACTCAGGTCGCAGACTAACTCCACATGGAAACCCCTCCAGGTCTCTACCTCTGACCCTGTGTGCGTGAGCGTTAGTGTGTGTGTGTGTGTGTGTGTGTGTTTAAGACAGACGTTCTTATTCACCCACAGTGACATGGGATGTCAGGGGACTGCAGGCACTGATATGGTGAATGTCCCAAGATATACTACAGAGATAATGTGACCTACACACACTGTGCAGAAGAGACGTGCATTAAGTCTACACATACACGTTAGTAGTACTATACTTGTGAGTATATCATATGCAATCATTCCTTCATTCTTACAGGAAAAATCCACCCTGAACACTTAAACAATGTTAAAAACACTCACTGTTGGCGATGTACTGGCCCCATTTTGCTGTTGGTGTTGTATTTTCTTATTCGCACAGATAGCTGGCCAAACATAGGCGAGGTTGAGATATTTATTTTTTGGGGGGGTTGAAAGCAGAAAATGTTTCAACGCTTTAAAACATCAATGATAAACTTTATGTTGCACTGATGTTCAACAGTCACACAGGGAGAATCCATAGAAGAGGCAGAGATAACAACTTTTCCACTGACAGTAACCTCAATAGTCCATAATGCAATGCAGCCACAAAACATTGCGTTTTGAGTAAGGGGCGTGATGGAAGAAGTTCAGGTGAGTTCTCTGGAGGTTGTCAAAAGGCATTCTAGGTAGTCTGGGAAATGTAGGAAATCACTAAATGAAGTAGAAGGTGAGGAGGCAGGGTAGATGAAAGTGTACCACAAAATATAAATTACATTTCATCATAGAATAGCTTCTGGAATGCAATGAAACATTACAGACTGATGATGTGTACCAGTGTAAGAGTATACAAGGGTGGAATTTTTCTTCAACCCTAACTGTAATCCTCACAACTGCATGCCTAACTCTTACTTTAACCTAAACCCAGATACATTAAATTAGTTTTTTTCCTTGATGAACACTGGCAAAAAATGTCCATGCTAGTTGTTTTCTGGTTGAAAAAAATGGTAAGAGAAAAGAGTTAAACCTGATCCATGCACACATTGCTCTCTTGTCCTGTTTGCAGGTCTGATGAGTTGTTACTGATGAGTTGTTACAGCCTGCATCAGGCCCTTGGTAAAGTACATGCGACCTCCTAACCTGCTGTCTAGCTCCCTCTCTCTGCTGTCTCTCAGTAGCACAGCAGCCTGGGCTGGAATACAGACACAACCACCTGGCATGAGCTCCGACTAAAGGGAATCAATTATCATGTTTTATGAGTTACTAAAACAGAATTACACACATATCGTTCACCGGCGACAGCTGAACTGGCATTTGATGAACTCAGACTGTCATTTTTCATGTTTTTTTATGATGTTTGATGAACGCAATGGTGGTTTCAATGAATATGACTGTCAGTTCATACCGAGGTACACATCAGGAGAGCGCCCTGTCTGCATCACTCATAGCTATTTATTACAGCAATTAGGATGCATTTTCAGCTTACTGGTGAATGTTTGGTACATTTACAAACTAAATGAGCTGCCAATCTCCATTACAGCATCAGTATTTATCCTGGGATTTCATTCACATACACTGGCTGTGATAAAACCCCCTTTGTCACAAATTGAAACTCACAGACATACATACAGTTATGAGATTTAAACACAGACACAAGACAGGCACAATACCCTCTCTTGTTCTCTCTCTCTCTCCTTTCTCTCTCGCTCTCTCTCTCTCTCTCTCACTCACTCTCTCTCTGTAGGAACAGGTGTTCCCTGTGCCCAGCATCACACCAGACATGACTAATCCACTGAAGAGTGTCTTAATCCAATCAGACCTGTTGTGTGCAGAACTGAGGCACAGAAGGCCACTGCTCTGATATTGTTAAACAACACACACAAACACACACACGCACACACACCAACACACACACACACACACAATCTTTGGCTTCTGTGTCTGTGTTAAATAGCATAAACAGTGCAAAGCTGCCCGGTGGTAATTGTGTGCCGTTGGAGTATAACTTCTGCACCTCCATATTCCACACAGCTTTAAGATATTTTCCTCCTCCTCCTCCTTCCTGTCCTTTTTTTTTTATTGTGATTTATAGTTCGGCACTCATCTTTGCTCTGCCTTTCCACTTCTGTCACTCTCTGTTGTACGCCAAGTCTTATTCTTTTCTATACACACTGATGGATCTCACCCTACTGTCACACAAACCAGACAGGGGTGGGTGGGAGTTTGAGGAACTGTTATGGGATGATTTTAGTTGTGTTGACGTAGATTGACTTGTCCTTGACTATTTGCTGTTATTTGCCGGGGATGAGGATTGGTGGTGACTGATGTTTTGCTATGGTTTCTCTTTCCGTCATTTCAGCCAAGGAGAAAAAGAATCTTTTCTTTAGTCTGCTTTCATCTCAGAGGCCTCAGATTCTTGCCTGTTATTGAATAGCTGAGGAGTCATTTTCTAGTCCCTCTGTCGGGAAGAGAAACTCACACAAGACAAATGGTCCAATTCTACTTTAACAGGCCCATTCATATTGTAATAGAGGGCTGGAACAAAGAAGGAGAGAGCAGGGACATTAGGAATGGCACAGTCAGCCTTACTCACTGTGTTTGACTCTGCGTGAATGTGTGTGTGTGTGTGTGTGTGTGTGTGTGTGTGTGTGTGTGTGTGTGTGAGAGAGAGAGAGGTTTTTCTCTTTAATTCTCTCTGTAGGAGATGTACTACCTCAGGGATATTCTGCCATCTGATCCACTTTAGCAGTGTGGCAAACAGCCAGGGCATCTTTTCAATTACAGAGAAATGGATAGTGTGTGTGTGTGTGTGTGTGTCTGTGCGTGCGCATGCGAGCGTGTGCGTATGTTTGAGAGTTGAAAAGGGAAGATAAAGGCACAGCAAGCTAGAGAGAAAGCCAGGAAGAAAGAGAAAGAAAGAGAAATAGAGTTGAAGAGGAAGCATAGTGTGAATCAGTGAAGGTATAAACCAAGAGGGGGTCTCCATCTCTCCATTGCCGGTTTGGGAATCGTCGAGAGGGAAGAGACAAAGGATGGGCAGAGCAAGATAAGAGGAGAGGTGGGATAGGAGACAGAGGGAGCTGGAAGAAGAGGGCAGAGCCGTGGAGAGAGAAAATACTGCTCTCCCTCTGTCTTTAAGCCAAGCAATAATTTAAAGCTCCAGCTCTCTGAAGCCTTGGATCCACATTGACTGGTCATCTTAAATCAAATCAGGAGCACCAGGCTGGCCACTCTGTGTGTGTGCGTATGTGTGTGTGTGTGTGTATGTGTGTGTGTGTGTGCGTTTGTCCATACACACACACACACACACGTAGAGTGCCCCTGGTCTACTCTGAATTATTGACGGTGGAGAATAATTGATTGGTTCACCTTCAGGCCTATCAGGCTCCGTCTGAGTGCACCACCCCTCATATCAGCATGCCTCCCCTCTTTACTCTCACTCCCTCACACTCCCGCTGCTCCTTTCTTTCCCTCCTCTTCTTCCTCCTCCTCCTCCTCTTCCTCCCCCTCCTCCTTCTCTTTCTCCTCCTTCTCCCTCTTTAGTCTCCTCTCGATTTTGCAAACCCTCTCAAACTTCTTTCTTTATCCCTTTTGTCTTTCCCATGATCTATCCCTCCTCCCTCTGTCTCTCTCTCTCCCCCTGTGTTCTGGCAGCCCTGCCCCTGACATGCTGTGCAGCATGTGATCTGTCATGGCTAGCTAGTGCGCCGGGACGCACATCCAATCAATAACATGATTCTGCCGGCAGGAGACGGCCATGACATACAACTGCTGCCCTGACATCCATGCACGAACACTCTCTCACACACACACACACACACACACACACACACATAGATACACACACGTGCTGGGCTGACACACAGTCCCGCTGCTTTGACAGAGTGGAGATGAGGTGAGGATGGATAGACAGACAGACAAATGGATGCATGGATGGATGGGGGAAGGAGTGAAGGTAATGGAATGAGGTGAACGGTGAACACTCTGTTGCTGGATGGCTGTCATTGACAGTGGAGTCTCACAACACTCTGATCCACCTGAGGCCTCACTGAGATCTGGACTGTTTATGGATGTGTGCATACTGTAAGTCTCCTGGTATGGATTTGTGCATCCTGCATGACTCAAAAGGCTATAGGATGCCTGGCGGATCTTACAGTGATTTAAAACCCAACAATATATTGACCTCATTTACCAACCTATAAATCCTCTAGTCGCAGAGCGCTCACCACAGTTTGCCTCTCATCTCTTGGGCTATTTGGGCGCCTGTTTCCAAAGCCGCCGTGAACCCTCCCCTCTTCCCTCCTAACATTGAATTTTCTGCGGCATATACTTCAACACGGCAAACAACAATAGTCTCTATTGAAAGCAGAGCGTGGCACTGATATAACTACATACTGTAGCAACAATTGCATTGCCTGCTCTCTTATTTTTGAAAATACAATAATCCTCTTACAGTCAGCATGCGATTCAAATAATACTGCTTATTACGGGGGCACTGTGCTGTTTGTAGCTTGTTTCATTTGAAACTGTTTGAAACTCCCCAAACACACCGCTGATAGTGTATGATAGTATATACATTCTGATTCAGCATTACTTCACCATCAAAGGCAGTGCTGCAAATCCCCTACAGGCAATTCTCAATTCTCTTCTCATATGTTGTGTAAACTATCTGCACCTACTGTATGTTGCAGCCATATCAGTGTTGTCTTGGTGGGATGCATGCAGTGCCCAGGTGTGTTATGCAAATGAGTGAACCTGGATTAGACCAATGGGAGAGTAAGGATAGTGTAATCCTCTCTCCTGTACACTTCATTATCATATTCACACCGCGGCAGCAGCAGCAGCAATAGGTGCCTTGTCCTGTCTAATAATCCCTCTGACTTAACTCATCTCTGAGAGACAGACAGTCAGAGAGAGATGGACGGAGAGAGAGAAAGAGAGAGAGATAGTGTTTGGCATCCTTGCAGCGTCTCCTCACCCACTACTCTCTCCTCTGAATGTGCTGACTCCATCGGAATACCTCTCAGCTCAAAGTGAAGTCAATTAACCTGCATGCGTCTCTGCTCGCTCCCTTGTGTGTAGGTAGGGTGTGTATGTGCGAGTTTGTGTGCGCGAGTTTGTGTGTGTGTGCGTGTGTGTGTGTGTGTGTGTGTGTGTGTGTGTGTGTACATCTGAGCGGATGTGTCTGTGTGTGCGTTTATTCATTTGAATGACAGGCAGGGGCGTGCTAATCCCATCGTTTTAGCTTGTCACCACAGTCAGCTCACACAAATACGGGACACATAAGCACTGACACACACATAAACACAGACAGTGACACATACACAAAGCCATACAAAGGTAGGTCCATTCCAATCTAAGCCAGGATAATTAATCATTAAAATGTATTTCTACAGCGTGTGTTTGTTCTACGGGCTTCAGCACCACACTGTTGAATCCTGCTGCTGGCATGCTTTGCTTTCACTGTGACGCACCGCCAGAATTACACAGCATCTCTATGGGATAGAAATATTAGATGGTCCATGAGCTCAGCTTGGTGCCTCTATGTCTTAACTGTGACAATATGAGCAATATGAGGAGGGAGAGAGAGGGAGAGAGAAAGAGAAAGAGAGAGAGAGAGAGAGAGAATGGGTAATTGAGACAGACAGAGCGAGAGAGAGACTACGTGCCACCAGAGGTAATTAGCAGAGCAGCTGTTTGAGAGAGGGGGAAGCTATAGCCGTGACACTGCAGGAAGGAGCTGGGGGAATAATTAGCCGGTAACACCCGTCAAGCTTTCACAAAGAGGAGATGTGTTATTCTACCTCAGCTCTCCACTGAGGAACGCCAGACCTCCACGCACCGACCAACACCTACCGACTCGCACCGTACAAATCCTCCTAGTTAGATGGAATAGGCTCTCATGTATGAATATGTCATGTGCATTGGAGTGTGTGTGTGTGTGCGTGTTTGCCCACATGTGTGTGTGTGTGTTTGTACTTGAGTCTATATGTGTGTGCCATCATGCGACTGCTCTATGGGCCATATTTAGGGCATGTTAATTGGCTATTGATTGTGGTGCAGTCAGTAATGATGTATGACAATTCCAGGTGAGTCTCCTGGCAGAGAGTGCATGCATGTGTGTGTGTTTGTGTGTGCGTGAGTGTGTGTGTGTGTGTGTGTGTTGGGTGGGGGGTTCCTCCATTTGTCAATAACCACACAACATATTCAATCAAACCTGCTCAGCGGAAAACATTCTTCTTTTCTCTCTACGCCTGGATCAATGCACTCCGGCTTAACCAGGCTACACAACCAATACATTGTAATATATAACTATGTGCAAACGACATTTTGGACTGCCTTTTCACCAAAATTGATTTAAAGGAGTAGGATTTTCTATAATATATTCTTTTATTTGCCTATGACTAGTCATTAATATTGCTTGAAAAACTGTCAGCATACAAAACTATAGAATTTGGTGTTTGCACTGTAGCTCATACATCTCTATGTATTGCAGGTATGAGAGCAGTCCAGTGCCTAGTGCTTACTAACCAGTGGTTTGTGGTCATGTGGGACTGTAGTAGTAGTAGGAGCATTAGTAGTTTTTTTGAAAGTTAAAAAAAATTAAAAATACATAAACCAGCTCCCTCTATATGCAAGATGTTAGTAATTAGAGCCACTTTATCGGCATTAATAATTCAAATTCAAATTCAAAGATGCTTATCAATATTGCCAAAGTGATTTAAAAACATTATAAGACTTAATGATAATGTTAAATGATAAAAAAAACCAAGAGTATTTTAGATTAGCTCAGCAGCTCTGTCATTATCACTGTCACTATCCCATATGGCATGCTGACATACTGAGCTGCTAACCCAATTCCCTTCAATTAAAATTAAACACGTATATTTTGCAAATATCATGACGTTTTTACAGTGTAATAACAATCGAGGATAAATGTCAGACAGTGACAATGGCATTTCCGCTGTGGTCCATTGTGTGGAGCTGGATTGATGGTCCTCTGCAGTCAGTCTGCAGTACAGGGAGTCATCCATGAAGACCTAACTATACAGCAGTGAACCAAGTTACAGAAGCCGTTGTCATCTGTCTCCATATATCCACTACTGTAGCAGTAACCTGGTTATGGAGCTCCTAAACACAGCCATGGCAGATCCCCAGTGAAACACACTGTCTGGGAGACACTAAAAGACTCTGAATCTCTCTTTATCCCGAGGCAGCACTGGAGCTGCTGGAGCTATCAGGTGAAGGCCCTCTTCATGGTGAAACGGGAAGAAGGATATTATGATATGAAAGCCGCTGTCCAGTAGTATTAACTGTAAAATGACAGGTGCGGTACAAGTTTCTGTCTTGGCTTTCAAGTTTGTCTGCTGTTCCAAAAATGAGATCTCTCCTCCAAACAATAGACACCTCCTCTTACAGATTGCTAACATGAGAGTAAAGTACTTCAATGGGTTAGTTATGAGCCTTCTTAAGACCTGTGCTTATGAAATTGTTCTGTTTTTTTTCCTGTGTAAGTATTAGCTAATGAATTTCAGAGGGAAAACTTTTTCCAACATGGATTATACAGTACATACCGTTCATGGTGTATGTTCATTGTCTGCTTGCTAATGGTTCAATCCTTGTCATACCCACTCCTCCTCCTCCTTCTCTTCCCTCCAGCCTATTCTGGATGAAGTGCCTCTCCATTTCAGCATCCTGTGTTGTCATGAATAGACTCCATGGTGTGTTGACTCTGCAAGAAAGCCTGTCAAGTCTGTGTCCACCGCAAGTCCCTTTTACTGTGCTAAAGCATTTAGCAGCTGCTCTCTTTCTCCCTCACACTCCTTCTGTGTGTGTGTGTGTGTGTGTGTGTGTGTGTGTGTGCGCGTGTGGGTGTGTGTGGGTGTGTGTGTGTGTATTTCCGTGCCCTAAGCACTCTCTACCTAGCCTTCATTTTGCAGTGAGCCACCAGAGCTGCTGACACAGCCACTTCTCACGGAGAAACTTTGCATATGTATTGACTCTTGTGTGTGTGTGTGTGTGTGTGTGTGTGTGTCTTTCTCTCTCTCTCTGTCCCTATGTCTCTCTCTGCTGCTCCCTCCATAGTCCAGGGTGAGCGACTGTGTATTGTAGATCAGAGTTTGTCTTTGATACTGTCATGCATGTTCATTGTGTGTGTGTGTATATGTGTGTGTGATTTGTACTTACTTTACATCTTACCTTGTAGCTTTAGATCTGCTAAGGTTGTTCCAGAGTCCTTCAGAGCCGTGTGTGTGTGTGTATGTGTGTGCGCACGTGTGTGTGTGTGCGTGTGTGTGTGTGTGTGTGTGTGTGCGTGTGTGTGTGTGTGTGTGTGTGTGTGTGTGTGTGTGTGATGCTTTGGGACTGGTCTTATTCCCAGCGCTCTGAGACAGCATTCAAAGTGGTCATAAATATACAGGAGCATCTGTCTCAGGTTCACACATACACACACACACACACACACACACACACACACAATGTCCTAGCAACCGGAAGGGCGTTGGCTTTTTTTTCTCCCCTGACAACGCTGACACCTCCCAGTGGGGGCTGGCATCGTTATGGCAACTGGGACAGCTGGATTTGCATATTCATGAATTAATGATTATTCTGATATGGAAATTGATGGTTAGAACTTTTTTTTCTCAGGCCATATGGTGGACAGTGCTCAGGGAGGGACTTGAGTTCACTTTGGATTTGTTTATGCATGTTGTTATAGGAGGGACGGAGGAAGGGGGAATGATTATGCTGAGTGTTTGAGTTTGTGTGGGAGTCAGCCAATGATACTGAGGGACAGAACCTAAGGCTGTCTGATATGTTATTCATCCATCCTATACATCTCTGAGAGAGAGAGAGAGAGAGAGAGAGAGAGAGAGAGAGAGAGAGAGTCGGGGCATAGCACTGCGCTTGAAAAAAGTTTAATTCTCTGCTTTCTGCTTGTTGCTGCTGTCAGGACCAGTAAAAACAAAAGAGTTGAGAAGGGTGTATAATTTACTATGGATGAGTGTGTCTCGCTCTTGCGCTCACTTCAACCCAGTGGTATCTATTATTGCTGATGTTGTTTTTGAGGATGCAGAGGGAGAAGCGCCTAATAGTGTTGTTGAATTATGGAAACCAGCCTGACAGAAACAGCCTGCAGGATAAGACAGACCAACTTGACACAGGCATCGCTAATTGGCATCTTTCACCTCAGGGTACAGTGCAAAGGTTAAAGGTTATAAATTAAAATTATTAAGACTATTAAATAAGCAATAATAAATAATAATAATAATAAATAGCAAAACCTTACATTGCCTATGTGTAAGTGCAACTGACATTGTTGTTACAGATTTGATTTCAAAGCAATCTGAAGCACTCAAAAATGTAGTGTGTGTTGACTATCTTAATCATCCTTACTCTGGGTGTGTGTGTGTGTGTATGTGTATGTGTGTGTGTGTGTGTGTGTGTGTGCGCGCGCGGCGCGTGTGTGTGTGTGTGTGCGTGTGTGTGGGTGCATGTTCAGATAGGGTCTCTGTGTTCAATTCGGCGGTGAACTAATTCAATGGTCCTTTTTCAGGATGAGAACACAGCAGCCTGACACAGTTACATCCCAGTCTGTTCCTCATCTCTCTCTCCTCTCATCCTCTTTCTTTGTATCACATCTCCTCTCTTTCTCTCTCTGTCATTCTCTCTATCTATCTATTAGGGCTGAAAGATGTTGACAAAAAATCTATTCATATCATCACAAGTTTATCTATCTATCTATCTATCCATCCATCTGTCTAGCTATCTATCTGAGGTGCTTCTAATTCTTGTCTTCTTATTAATACTGAACTGTGGTAACGCCATACTTCCTCCTGCAGTCGTTCTCTGTCCCTTTTCCCCTCTCTCCCCTCCCTCCCATCCTCCCAGCAGCCACTGGGGCACATGCCTACCTGAGGAGCCGAGCTCATTGGCAGGCCAGGGGGAGGCTGGACCGCTGCTTTTAAGAACGTAATTTACTACAGATCACACGCACAGAATAATCACTTAAATGCTGTCACCTCCACTAAAATTATAATTGTCACCTTTCCGAAGTGAACAGAATAGATGAAAGCACTCCAGCGAGCTTTCAATTCCTTATGAACACACACACACGCACGCACACGCAGAGCGCAGAGAGGGAAGAGAGAGGATTCCCGGGAGACTGTTGCTCCTCAAACAGGAGACATTTACAAGTGTTCCATCTCATCAGCCCCTGCCCTCCCCTCTCTGCTGGCTCTGCACCCATCACAGAGGGAGGAATACAGGTTAAGTTGTGTGAAATCACCATGACAGCACATGCAAATTCACAGCATCCCACCCACAATGGAACCTGTCAATCTGAAGACTTTCTCTCTCTCTCTCTCTCTCTCTCTCTCTCTCTCTCTCTCTCTCTCTCTCTCTCTCTCTGTATATATGTGCCCAATCAAAGTGAGCCACTTCTTGGTGCCACTGGGATATTTTAGCAGCTCTGCCGGAGGGTGTTAGGCTCCAGTCTATATCTCATCTAGCCAATCTTAGCCCCTAGGCCTTTTTGCGTGTGCATTTTTTGATATTTGTGTGCCCGCATGTGTATGTATGAGTTGTAATTTGCATGTTTATGCAAACCCTATTTTCTGAACAACAACATACACGTCTCTGAGAGCAGTTGCACTCGACTGAGTTCACCCCTCACAAACAAATTATATGCTTCCTCTGTGATTGTGTGTGTGTGTGTGTGTGCGCATGCGTCCGCATGCGTGTTCTTATGCACATTCTTGTATGCATGAATACATGTAATCTTGATGCCTTTTTTAGGAGGGATTCTTGATTTCTGGTAGAAGAAACATGCTGTCCTCCTTCTCTGCCCATGTCTTACCTCTCCCTGTTCTCGTCTCTCGTAAGCCTCTCTGTCTAATCATCAGATGCATTCACTTACAGACGTGGCTTCCTTTCTCCCCTCGTTTCCTACATAATCTCCTTGTTTCCTACCATGTCTCCTGGTTATCTGCTATGTCTCCTTGTCTTCCTGATTGCTACATTGTCCGTTTGTTTCATATGTCCCCTTGTTTCCTCCCATATCTCCTTGTTGTTTACTCTGTGCCCTTGTTTTGCACCAGGTCTCTTTGTTTTTCCTCTCAAGTGAACTGCCCTTTCTTGACCAGGGGTGACTGCACATGTCAGGACTGGGGCAACTGAATATGCCAGGTGTCCTTATTGCCTCTTGCTACCATGTCTTCCTGTTGCTTCCTATTGTTGATAACAACTCATCGGTACACACCCACAGCATCCGCTGCTGTCAAGATGTTGGACAGAAGCTGAATGAAGGAACATATGAAGAGCAAGTGTTAGAGAACGCTATTCCCTACAGACTGGAAGTATCAGATAGAAGGGAGGAGGCGTGGGAGAGAAGTTTGGACTGAAGCTGAGTGTGATGTTACACCTATTATCACATACTGTCCCACAGCACAGTTAGAGTCACAGCTAGTCATTACACACAGGGACACACAACCTGTACACATGTATGCACGCAAGCACACACATTCACACACAACTCAATGCAACTTATCCCTCACATAACTACATCTCATTTCTTTGAATCCTTGCTAAGAATTGAGTATTGGGTCTTGTACTCGCCATGGCCAAACTCACACTTTCAACATGCATTTTATATGGCGACACAAGATGGTGTGTGTATGTGTGTGTGTGTGTGTGTGTTTTGTGTGGGCCCAGTCCCCAGCCTCCTTTATTCGCCTATTTGGTGTTTGTTGTCACAAGCTCAATTTGCATGTTGATAACAACTCATTATGATCTTTAACTGAGTTGATGAATGTAGATTATGCATCTTGGTACTCAGCTACTTGCCGCAGTGGGTGCACATGCATATGCACACATACACACACACACACACACACACACACACACACACACACACACACACACACACACACATACACACACATTGGGATCTGAAATGAATATGTATGTCCTGCAGAGGGAAAGGGGAGGAAGATGAATAGTAGTGTTGTTTTACACACTGTCTTGCTGTCTCCTCCAGTCGAAGCACACTAAAGGCACACAGAGAAGTAAAAGGGAGGAGAGAGAGAGAGAGATAGAGAGAGCTAGGGAGAAAAACAGATTGCGGAGAGGGAAGGTGAGGGGGTCATCTGTTCTCTGCAGCATCGCAGCATCTCTCACCACATATCGCATCTTCCTTTCCTGCTTTTTTCGTTCTCTCCCCCTCCCTATGGGACATGATACCTTCTACTCCCTTACTCTCTCTCTCACTCTCTCTCTTTCCCTCTCTCTCTCTCCTTGCGTATCTCAATCAGAATAAAAAGGTGATGCGATGAAACTAAAGTGCCTGAAGCAGAGGGAAAGATGTCAGGATTCAGACAGAGGATTGACAAAATAGAGTGAGAGAAAAAGTAATTAGTCTCACCATTTACCACAAACTTGTTGTGGTATCATTGTGTTTTAATTGCTCTTAGTAATGAGACTACAACCTACTTTCTACTCTCCTTCTTTCTTTCCTTCTTTCTCTCTCTATCTCTTACTCTCTGTGCTATCACTTTATCACTGTGTAGATGAAGTGATAAAAAGCGAGCCAGTTGGAGCAGAGCGAGTGAGGAAGACAGAGAGTGAGAATGAGCTAGGGATGTCTGGATTTAGATAGTGTTTTTTAGGCCACTGTGCTCTGTTACTAAGCAACGGGCAGAAAAGTCCTGAGTCACTGGGTTTCCGTGGCGAAAGCAGCTGACCTCACTAAGGCCGGGGTGAAAGGTCAACGCTGCCCTCCTTCCAAGAAAATATTGACTCAAACCAAATAAAGCGGCTGAAGAAGACAGTCAGGAAATACAAAAACTGTTGGAGTTTAATGCTGTCCTCTGTGGGCGCGTGTGAGGGGGGGGGGGCGTGTGTGTGTGTGTTTGTGTGTGTATGCATGCGTTCATGCATGCACATAATGTCTATGCCTGTGTATGTCCTTGGTGACAGTGTGTGCATTTTTTCTGTTGTTCTAGCAGCCACAGCAGTTGAAAAACAGCATACTCCCATTGCTATTACAATAAAGCGTGGCTGTTTTGTGTGTGTGCGTGTGTGCATGCTTACGTGTGTATGTTTGTCTGTATGTTGTGTGTCTTTGTGTGTGTGGTTGCGGTGACCGAGTTAACCCCATAGTGTGTGAATCTGAATTATTCATAGCTTGAGACCCATGAGACACTCTCTCCTCACTCTTACAAATCACTCACTAGCTTTTTCCCTATGTGGCAACATAGACCTTATGCTTTAGTGTCTGGATGTGGGAAGGAGGAGGGCAGCGGTTTTATGTTGATTTTATGTTTTCATGTATGTGTAAAATCTCCAAGTGCCTCAAATAATGCACTGGAATATGAATTATAGCGCTGTTGATGGCCTGAAACCTTGTAACTCCAAAAGTGAACTTCTCCGGAACAACAGCCAACAAAACTAAAATTATTTTCAGATTTTTAATGGGCAAGTGCCATTCTGGAGGTCATTCTGTTGTGTTAAATGTTTTATTTTGTTTTATTGTTAGCTCTATTTAGCATATTTTTATCTTTTCTTGTAAAGCACTTTGTAACCTTGTTTTGAAGTGTTCTATAAATAAAGTTATTATTATTATGATGGACCATACAAGCCTTTATTTATGTGAAAATATAAAAATCACAAAAACTCAACTCACAAGGTTTTCATGACATGGTGATATGTTGTTCTTTTGGGGGTGAGGAGGGGGGTGAGGAGAGAGGTAGGAGGAGGAAGAGAGAGAGCTCTTTGCACCAAACATTCATCAGCTTTTCTGTACTGCCCTCTGCATTGTAGTGATATACTGTATGTGTGGTGGCCTGCAAAAACCCTTCACATGGTGAAAATGTGACATGTTTGATTTGTGATATTTTGATTTTGAGTTTTTTTTTTTAATTTGTTGTGTGTCTAAAACTAAAAAGTGAGAAAACTGTCTTTAAACATTCCAAAACATTACATTTCCTCCAGTGGCATTCCGCCAAGTCAGTCTACAGGAGAGAGTGGAACAGACACACCTGTGCTGAAAATAAATACAGTATGATTTGTTTTCCTCAACAACATACTTGGTCGCTTCCTTACAGCAATCTGAAATAATAGGATTGTCATAAGTGTGTGTCTGTGGATGTCCTTTACACCTATCGGACACTTATCTATCTTAACTTTAGTGTGAGAAGGTAAACAGGAAGAAGGCAAAAATAGAATGGAGTAACAAGTGCGGCTATCTAACGTTATATAGTCAAAGTGAATTTGTTGAAATGAAGAGGATCAATTATCTGTGCCTTGTAGTAAAGCTTTTTTTTTATTAGTTTTTACAGTAAGTTGTTGACATCAGTAACCGGGGAATAATGCGAGTGGATGTAGCGACCACCTGTCTGTGGACATGACTGATGGATATCTGACACGACCAGCAGCTAGCTTCGCTCATAGTAAGTGACCCTGTCCTACCGCTGTTAGCTAACACTCCTAATGAGTAGGTTACTGTCATTTTGCGGTCTGTTTAGCAGCCTGTGTTTTTTTCCTGGACATTAGCTGTAACGTTTATTTAGTAACGTAAAGTCCGACCCGCTCCTCTCATGTGAATGCGGTCAGCAGCCAGACTCGGACCGAGGGCAGACAGTACCGGGGCTAACTTGTTTTGCTAGCCAACTAACGTTACCCTTCACAAAACCACAAAATAAATACTTATTACTTATCCTTTTGTTTTCTGAAAATAATTATTCACCATGATGTAATACAGAGATAAAGATAACAATCTCAAAATGCCCAAAAAGCTCGTTTTCGATCTATTTTGGCTCATTGCTAACGGTGTGTAGCGGCGACATGACGGGTTGGCCCAGACCAACACACATATAAGTGGCACTTTGGACAGTTTTACGGGTTCCTGGCTGGGAAGTGCGTGTAAACAAATATTTTGATATTCAGTTCAATTCAACTTTATTGTAGCACTAACTAGTGCAAACAACGCGATATCACGTCTACCACCAAACTGTAACTTTAGGTAGGCTATTGACGGCACTTCTCGTGTGACTTTCAACAATGCCTAGTCAGTCAGTCAGTCAGCTAGCTACTTTCACTCTTCTAGGTCGGTCCCAGAGGCCTGGCAAAAAGTAACTCTTTTAAAAATGTACTCAGAGCTACTAGATTCTTTTAATTGAAAAAATTAAGCCTGATTTCTCTTCTCTTCTCAGCTGACTGACCGTTCACTGCAAATGGCTGCTAGTTGCCCAATTTAGGTCCAGTTTCTGTTGCTTATGGAGAGCCACAAAATTTGTATGGATGTAATTTAAAATGTAGTGAAACAACACTTAAGTAAATGTGAAATTACAGATTTCTAAAATATTCAATTACAAAAAGGCAACTCAATTCCAGTAATGGGAGTAAATGTATAGTGGCTTCCACCCTTGACATTCCTGACATTCTGTGTTCAGTGCCCAGATGGAGGTCTCTCCTGGTTGTGTGTGTGTGTGTGCGCGCGTGTGTGTGTGTGCGCGTGTGTGTGTGTGGGTTGGCCAGCAGCTCCCTGTGGCCCTGATGATTGACGGGGAAACCTTGAATGAGTCCTGATGATGACTCATAGAACTGACTGTAGTCGTGACTGTGTTAGGATTCTCTTTGCTAGATCACGCACACGCACACACACACACACACACACACACACACACACACACACTGATCACACACTGATCACACACTGGCAGGCTCTCATTCTCTGCATCTGCGTCTTTCTCTCTGTGCACCATGTTGAATCTGTATAAAGCTCTTTACTGGTTATGTGGCCCAGGGGGGTGATTTAATGGCTGAATGAAGTGCTCACTAATAGCTGCACATACATGCTTACACACACGCACACACACACACACAGAAACGTGAACACTGTGCACACGCAACCACATGTATGCATGCCTCTCCCCATATCAACAGCAATACAAATGGCTGCCACTCTGCTGCTGTTAAGCAGTGGGAGGGAGGACGGAGGGAGGAAGACTCTGCCAAGAACAGTGTATCAGCAGAGAAAAAGAGGGAGAGGAGAGGGAGGAAGGAGAGAGGAGAAGGCAGTGAAAGATGTGAGTCTATCTTATAGACTGTCTGTCTCCAGTTGGCATTTGTTTCATTTCTCCAATTGGCATCTGCCTTGTTTTTATCTGCGCCGTTCCAACATGCTAATTTGTTTGTGTTTATGTGAAAGGAGGATGTTGAGCTGAGATGACTGGGTCAGAGACCAGATACTTGTTTACTTACAGCTGCCTCTAATTGTCGTATCACTTCATCATGGCTGAGATAATGAGTCTGGAGAAAGAGAGGGAGAGACTGAGAATGCTATAGAGGAAGAGATTTTCAGATAACGGAGTGAACTGAGCTGTAGTGAGAGAAAGCAAGGGCAGACAAAGAAAACATAACAGACAGTAATGTGACAAAATGTGACAAAATGCCTCGTAGAAGTTCCTTGAATCGTCAGCCCCAGTGAGATTTTATTACTGAGACTGCACACACTTCCTAAGCCCAGAAACATCAGTCGTCTAATGTAACATTTTGTCATGGTGCTAGGTAAATATTGTAAGTGAGTGTGGGTGTGTTGTTCCAGACTTGAATGTTCCTTGTTTCTTGGGTGTGATGGAAAGGACAAGGTTAATGTACACAGTGTGAGCGCTACAGAGGATTATTCAGATGGAGCAGGGATTTTCATCTGCTTCATCTAATAAACACAGCAGTTTCTAATCAAATCCACATCAAGACTGTGTCACCTGCCTACACTGTGTGTGTGTGTCTGTTTCTGTGTGTGCATTTGTGCATGTGTGGGTCTTTGTGTAAACCAAGCAGAAGGAAGCTGTTTTCATTTTATCACAAATAAAGAATTTTATATCTCAGTTCAAAGTAAGCCATCAAATGGGGGCTATTACTACTATTTAGGACACTTGTGTCGGCAGTTTAGAAAAAAACATGTATTTACACCGTGATTGGCTGACTAGGAGATTTCCAAATGTTAAAGATGGGCTAGTCTCTGTGCAAAGTGGAATTACAGACAATTAAAGACAAGTTAATCCGCGCAAGTGTGTGTTTGTGTATATCTGAGTGCATATCCATTTGTGCGTGTGTGTGTGTGCAAGGCGAATGAATGGACATGACTTTCGTAGCTCGGACATGGATGTCAGCCTTGTAATCCAATCACAGGGCCAGCAAATCAAATTACAGAGAGCAGCTAAGAGATGGGTGTGTCTATACAGCGCCAGCAGAGAGATAGAGCTGGGCTCTTTGCCTAGAAACACTGTTACAAGGAGTTGTCAAGCAGCACTGCATAGGCAGCCATTTTGGCCATCTGATATGGGAGATTAACATTGGGAATTAATGCTGGCAGTTGATAAATCAAGTAGCTAGGTGGCTGTGGATGGTTTACAACCGCTGAAATTGCCTGAATAGAAATGAAATTGTTCCTGCTTGCCTTTAACATAGCTAACATTTTTTTCTACTTTGATATTAGATTTTCTTTGTCTTTTGGTTAATTAACTACCCTTCTTTCTAAACGTGATGTGTCCCATGGGAAAGACACATTTACGTAAATTTGTGGGATACATAGCAACTGGTGAATTCCGGGATGCATAGCATCCCCTTCTGGGTTACTGTAAAAAATCGTCAGGAAGAAGGAAGTAGGAGAAAGAGAGAAGGAGATATAGAAGTGTAGAAGAACAGAACAGCCATCAGACAGGAGAGCAACAAGAATATCCTGATGATAATGTCCTCAAATTAATCATAATAAAACGATTCTCCTACTTTTGTTCAGGTTCTACCTCCTTCCGTTTGCTTCATTTCCTTATGTAGACAAATGGCTCTGAACAGCTCTTGTGTGTTTGTGTGTGTGTGTGTGTGTGTGTGTGTGTGGGGGGGGGGATCTGAAGAGGGATGGGGAATGAGAGAGAGAGAGAGACTGAGACTAAGACTGAGAGAGAGACAGAGAGAGGCTGTTTGAGTTAAATGGTTTTGAAAAAGCAATCATTTTGGTTTGATTCCAAATCATCTTGAATGTAAAAATGGTGAAGCTAAGAGGGGGGGGGGGGGGGGGGCAGAATAGTAGAGAAGCGGAGAGATAAGTGATGTTAAAAAGAAGGGAAGCAATAGAGGGGGGAAAAAAGAAAAGGAGGAGCCGAATAGAAAATTAAAATATAGCTCTCTAGAATGACATCGTACTTTCTCACTCTGTCTTTGTTTCCCTGTTTCTGTGTCTTGTCTCTCTCTCCCTCCCTCCCTTTCTCTCCCTCTCTCTTACACACACAACACACACACACTTATCCTCAGGTGCAGGTGCAGGAAATGGTATCGAAGCGCTATCTGAGTGTATGTGGAAACGGGAAGCAGATCTCGTTTGTGTGGGGTTGAACTAAAAAGCCACCTTGTCACAAAGTCCTCATCTAAAAAGCCCCTGAGTACAATTAGCCAGCACCGCATGGCTTCTAAAAGGGCCTTAAGAGATGTGGGCTTCACTCTGAATAAGGTTAGCTGCTGCGACGCTGCTGAATAAGGTTAGCGCCGGCCTTGTATATCTAAATGGGGTTAGCTATTGCAGCTTGTGCTTTGGTAATCATGACGTTTGTTCTCCGCTGAATGCTAACATCGATGCTAACCGGGTTTCATCAATGCTAACGCTGTCTTCCAAATTGAATTAATTCACAGGAGGATGTCGACAATAACCCCTAGAGCGCGTATGAGAGGGAACAGCTGAATCCTGAGTGTCTTTGCTCCTTTTTGACTCTGATACAAACGAAGCCTTGCCTCGCCTTGCAGAGCAGAGTGTGCCTATATAAATGTGTCTTTATAATCTTCTCCCTTTTAACTAAGAATCAGACGGATATTCACTCCGCGTGCTGCAGAGATTTAAATAGATTTTATTCTCTCACATGCATCAAAGATAATGGTGTGTGAGAGCACGCGTATGTGTATGTGTATGGGTGAGAGTGTGCATGTGCGAAGTAAAGTTAATGTTATGCATGAGCTAAAAATGCATTTCCTCATCACAAGAAACTGGGGTGTATAATCCCAGCCTGTTTGAATTATTAGCTTGTGTCTGTGTGTACATGCACGCGCTCACATGCTAGTGTGTTCATGCTTGTGTTCATGTGTGTGCATGTATGTGTGCATGCTTCTATATGCGTGTGCATGCCCAAGTGGATTATTTGCTGTGTGCGAGAGATCCAACAGTCTCAGCCAATTCTAATGAACCAATTATAGTAAAGTCTTTTCCTCCTCTTCTATTCCATTTGATAGTGAGAGGCACACTGTGGACTAAGCTGCTTTACTTTATTGCATCTCATTAACTTACCCAAAACAATGTTTGAAGTCCAAATCAACTGCTTAAGAAGACCATGGTATCAAAATGAGGGCCAGACCCAAAATTAACCAGAAAACCGTTTCCCACTAGAAATTAGATTTGATGTATAAATCTGCGTGACAGGTCTCTCCTCCATTGGCCCAGATGGAATATGAACCACCTGGATTAAATGTATCCAATCAACTCAGATGTATAGCCTACATTCATTTGTTGGGTTGCCTTAGGGTTGTTACATCCATTTCTTTTTGGTCACCTTACGCAATGAGAGGATTGGCACCAAAATCATCTGTGTCTCTGGTAGAAAGCTCTGTCTGTGCGCAGTAGGTGACCAATGGGCCGAACACCCAAAAAGTCAGGGTAATCCTTTAATAAGTGGAGATGATGGCTTTATTTGTGTCTTTTTTTGAGTTTGCTTATATTCATGCAGTTGTGCACTACATGCCCTTTGGTAAATTTATAAAAAAAGCAATTTTTGGTGTTTCATACTCCAAATAGGACTGCTGGCCTGTGGTCTGTGTTGCTATAGGAACCACAAAGGTCAATAATATGTCTTTTGAGTGGATATGTGAAGGCTATGTGAAGGAGACAAATTCCCTGTCAGAGAGAGAGAGAGAGAGAGAGAGAAGAAGAGAGAGAGAGAGAGTCTATCCCTCTATTGCTTCCCCTTCTTTTTTACATCACTTATCTCTCTCTCCTCTCCTCTCCTCTCCTCTCCTCTCCTCTCCTCTCCTCTGGTCCCTCCCTCCTCTGTACAGTAGTAGCCCTTCCCTCCCTCATAACCAGCCCTCTTTACAATCCTCCTCTCTTCTCCTCTCCTCTCCTCCCTCCTCCCCTCCCATCCTGCTCTCCCGCCCATCCCTCAATCCCTCCATCCTTTTAGCTCCCCTCTCTCTCTTCAGTGGTTTATAGACAGATCTCATCTCCCCTCTCCGCTCCTCCTGCGCCACACATTGTACTTCTAGAAAGGCACTCTCATCGACATTGACAGCTATCTAATTGCCCTCGCATCCTTATGAATAGCTGTGGTGTGTGTGTGTGTGTGTGTGTGTGTGTGTGTGTGTGTGGTGTGTGTGTGTGTGTGTGTGTGTGTGTGTGTGTGTGTGTGTGTGTGTGTGTGTGTGTGTGTGTGTGTGTGTGTGTGTGTGTACGTGTGTACCCCAAAGCTATTACCAGAGCTAGTTTTTTTGCTACACTGTGTGGTATTTTATAGTGTCTCTTTCATTGTGTACCGGTTGTAGTCGGTAGTGCCTCATCAACCTGCGGCTCGATAGAGTGGTTTAGGATGGAGAATGTCCGGTGAGAGGAGGAGGAGGAGGAGGAGGAGGAGGAGGAGGAGGAAGGAGGAAGACGAGAAAGGAGGAAGGGACAGAGCTAAATTAGGATGAGGGCAGACTTTCCTTTACAGTCTCATTTCAGAGGTTTAGTATGTTGGGATGTATAGTATGGGTGTGTATGCGTGCCAAAGAGAGAGTGTGTTGCGAGGGTGTTGGTGCCGCTGCCACAGATGGGCAGAGCAAATAGCGGCATGATGAATGTAGTAGACTGTAGTAGATTTTATTCATTTCAACACACACACACACTCACACACACACACACACACACACACACACACACACACACACACAACACACACACTGAAACTCTGAACTCTGAGAGAGAACATACATGTTTAAATGTTGGCCTCTAAGAGAAGCCATCTTTGGTCCGCATTAATAGGATATTTTAATAAGCAGACATACAAAAATACAAATACAGGCATGCACATGTACACAGACACACAAACACACACACACAGACTTTGATGAGACAGATGGCAAACGGCTGGCGGATGGACCAAACTGTCCGTGTTATCTTTAGGTGTAATGGTGCGGTTAATGATTCTGCCGTGCTTGAACGCTATAGAATATTACATAAATTACACTGTATGCATTATCAGTTAGTGTGAGAGACGGAAGAATTTATCTTAGTTTGAGTAGCTGTTCATTAGCTCTCTCCCAGGCATAGTGAGACATGAGAGTCTAAAACAGCCAGACAAAGCATCAAAGTTTTGCCCTGAAACTTGGTCTGTTTTTAGCTTGACCCGGTTGGATTAGCTCGTCATTAGAATGCAGCGCTGAGCTTCAAGGCTACAGCATGTTTTATAACATCCAAACCTCATTGTGGGTGGATTCAGCTACATGTCCTTGGAGAAAGAGAGAGAGTGTGTGTTTGTGTGTGTGGGGGGGGAGTGTATGTGTGTATTTATGTGTTCCAGTGTATTGTGTTGTATTTAGTGTCTGTTTGAGGAGGATCAGACAGACAGACCTCCTCTGAGTTTATTGATTCTGTAGTATCCTATCCTCCCCTGGGGATAACACCACACCACTACCCACCTTTATCTCTGGTGTGTGTGTGTGTGTGTGTGTGTCTGTGTGTGTGTGTGTGTTTGTGTGTGTGTGTGTGTCTGTGTGTGTGTTTGTAATAGCCCTACATAAGCACCATCAGGGGCTATGCTATGTTGTTGCTGCCTCTCTGTGATCCCCTCGAGAATACATGGTGAGGCGCTGGGATTATCCCAGCCCAGTCCCACATCACCTGAACAAGTCATCAATCACTTCTGTCTGCGTATAGGTATATGTGCATGCCCCCCCAAAACACACACACACACACACACACACACACACACACACACACACACACACACACACACACGCACACACATGCACACATAATTTATATCTTATTTCTTCTTTTGTGTGAGAGTATGAGGGGCTTTGTGAATGTGCCACGGCAATGTCTGTGTGTGTGTGTGTGTGTGTGCGTGCGTGTGTGTGCGTGTTAGTTTATTTTTTCCTTGCTCATGTGGGAATATGTTGTTTTTGCATGCTTCCATGCGGTATAGGAATAAAGCACAGCAGGGAAAACGTCCTGTCCATTGTTTTCAATGCTGATAGAGCAGAGGAATAAGCGAACACTTCCAGATGCCTAATGGCATTGAAACAGAATGGATGAGAAATGTGTTTGCATGTGTGTGTGTGTGCCTGCATGTCTGTGTGTGTGTATGTCTGTGTTTGGGGGTTGAGTGGACTCTAACCTTAAGCCGTTCTAATCCCCTCCCCGAGGAGGGCACTTTCTCATGTCTAGGCCACAGCCAATCAGAGTTGAGGTCAGAGGGCAGGGGTCAGAGGTCAGGGCTGCAGGGACAGCAACACACACTCAGGCCTCCTTCCACCAGGTCTCATCAAAATGCTGATCTAGGGTCAGATTTGTGATTGTTCCATAGGATTGAGATTTGCTTGTGGGGATGGAGAGCTGATTTGTGATCAGGCAGAGAATAGTGATTTATTGAGGCTGGCTGGAGGGGTAAAAGGTGAGGTAATCCGTTGTAAGAAGGAGATTTGAGGGCGTTGGTGCAATGAATTGCGGTCTGCATTGTGTCCCATTCGTTTCAGAGAGTGTTACTGGACCCTTTGACACAAACATGATTTCGACTAGATAAGAAGGACAAATTATTATTTTTGAGAAGGACACCCCAACCTCCAAACATAGCCGGGGCGTATTCTTTTTTATTTGTGTTTACTAACACGGATTACTAAATAAATTAGAATAGAAGATCTTCATTTTGGTGTCAATACAGCTTCAGGTCCAATTTGCTTCCTACCGTAGCGCTAAATTGAAGGGATTGAAATAGAAGTCCAAGCCCTGGCAAATATGCAATAGACTTTGGATAGCTGCTTCATTATATATCTCATTTTCTCTCTCTCTCATATTGCGGTGTATGTAATTTCCCTGCAAATAGCCCAAAAGGATAAATTAGTGTTATCAGGCTTTGGGCTCTGATCTGCTCTGATACATTTGAAGGTCAGACCTCATAGAGGAAATGGAAATAAAGAGTATAATTTAATCTCAAGTGTATTGTAATAAAACTAGACGCACAAAATGAACAGTAGGGAAAATGTCCCATCCATTGTTTTAAAAGCTGATAGACTAATTGTATTGCAACAAGGACCACTTTGGAATAAGAGAACACTTCCAGAGACACATAAAGACATTGAAACAGAATAGGTGGGGAAGATGGAAGTGCTTTGTGTGTGTGTGTGTGTGTGTGTGTGTTTGTGTGTGTGTGAGAGAAGAAAGAGAGAGAGAGAAAGTGAGAGAGATAGACACCCAATATGAATGCCGATGTATTAATTTGTGTAGATCCTTGCCTGTTCTGCATATTTTTTTCTGTGTGTATGTGTATGTTTGTATGCATGTGAGTGTCTTGACCTGTCCTCTTTTCATTCAGAGTGAATCTGGAAGGAACATCTCAAAGACTGTGTTTTGTCTCCCAGAAAGGCTAATGATTGTTAATGTGTTAGCTGTTTTGGTGCTGTTTCCACAGAAAGTGCCAGACTTTCAGAGGAAACGCAACGCCACTTCAATTTGCACCTTGTCTTTAGAAATGTGTGAACAACAGGGAGAGAGCGCTCATGTGTTAGAGAGTGTTAACCAAAACCCTTAGGGGAAATAGAAGCCTGTTTGGATGTACTATGTGAAAAATGGCTTGTGTGGTATTAGTTCAAAAGATTTAACTGGGAGAAGAGGGCGAGACGAGGGCAGCCATTATGACAGTATTGGTTCATATGTGGTATTAATTAAAATAAAAGTAGTAGATGGGAAAACAGAGAGAGAATGCCATCAGACTCTGCGCATTCTTACACAGGAGATAAAATCACTAACAGATATGTTAGTGTAGAAATTGTGCTCTTATTTACAGTATTTTTTATCCTGAAGATGCACCATAGATTAAAAATGACAGTGATTCATATAGGATCGGGTTACAGAGTTAGATATGTGAAATGAATAGCCTACAATAAAAAAAGAAAAAAAAAATCCTAATGTGGGGGCTTTGACGTTTGTGACACTCTCTATGAGACTTAATGTCCCCATCACTGACTCCCCTGTCCCAAAGCTTCACTGTTACCCCCCTCATACATATGGATGGCTGCTAAAGAGATAGTTCATGAATACTATCACAGACCCTGTGTGTGTGTGTGTGTGTGTGTGTGTCTGTCTGTGCTCATACGTGACTGCAGTTGAGAATTTTATTTTTTCCTCAAGACATCTCATCATGAATACTATCACTGACTGTATGTATTCAGCTGTTTTGCATGATCAGCTCCTCTAGCCTTGTCGTCCATGGTTAGAGTGGTAGTAGCAGCCATGTGAGCCTTTATATGTGTATGTGTGTGTGTGTGTGTGTGTGTGTGTGTGTTTACCCTCAGCGTTAGTGTATGTTTCCAAGCACCATTGCCGCTACAGTGACCCTCACACCCAGCTTTAGAGGTAATGATTACTGGGCTCCCTAGTGGCAGCGTGCGCTCAGAAGAGGCTTACAGGGTTAACAATCCAAAACAGCATTGTGTGTGTGTGTGTGTGTGTTTGTGTGCATGTGCTTATCTTTTTTTTTTGTCTGTTTGATTAATTTTTTAATGCAACTGTTTATCAAAAGGGGAAGCCTGGGGGCAAAAATCACACACACACACACACACACACACACACACACCCTCTAATGGAATGTTAGCTGCTGTGGGGTTTTGGAGTTAAGCAGAACGGAGAGGAGAGAGATGGAAGCCGCTCAACAGGAGGAGAGTGGGAGCTACATTGCAGTAGATCTGTGTGTCGGGGTGGTGAGTCTTTATTAGTACTGACTGAGTATTGTGTATGTCCAGGGGGAGCTAGCTAGCTGTGTTTGACTGGGTAGACACTGGGTGGCTCACTGCCAGCTGCCAGCCTTCTCATTGTTATTACACTGTACTGTAATTGAGCTGGAGCAGCAGTCCCAAACCTACTCTGTGTGTTTGCATCCATGTCTGTGTGTGTGTGTGTGTACATGTGGACTGTGTGTGTGTGCCTGAGATGGAGAAAGAGAAAGAGACGGTTCTGATAGTATAGCAGAGGATGTTTGCACCCCAGTAGGTGTGGGTGGCAGCTGTCATAAGCATGCTGTCGAATCGCCTAATGTGTCACTCTCCTCAATGAAACAGATTTCATCTCTAGTGCCTGTCACTCTACCAGGGAGCCAACATATCTCTCTATCAGGTCAATTGTGCTTCAATTACACCGGCTTGTGTACATGTGTTTGTGGGGGACAGTCTGTAATGTATCTAGTGTATATAGCTTTAATGTTTCAGATGAAGTAGTGCTAGTATTCCTAGTGGGGGGTACTTTGTTGAACCCATCTTTTATCTCTGTACACCAAAAACAAAACAAAAAACACAGGACAGGTAGGCAATTAATAAAACATTCAATACATAAAGATGTTCTATACTTTTGTGCCCTGATGCCAGTTTGGTTCCAGTTTGGCTTATTTTTGAGTAACTCTGATATCCAACAGTACTCAAGGAGTTGCCTCAGGCTTGTGGCTTTAACAACCTACTGTAGAAAAGCCAAGAAAAAAATGCGTAGATTTTTGACCCTGTGCCTCATTTTGTTGCCTTTTAAATCCCTTTAACACAGATGAAAAAAGCCAGCTTATTGGTGGCTTGAGGCCAGCATTTTCCAGACCACCAATAAGCCGCCTTCCACCTGAGTCATGAAGCTGGTTCAAATCCGGCTTTTCTACAAACATCTAAAAACGTCTTATGCATTACTTGGTTTACGTGATGATGTGTTACGTTGTTACGTGTATAGTTACCTTGAGCCCAGTTGTCATCAACATCATCAAAATTGTTCAAGAGGTTGAGCCAAAACATCTGGCCCTGTTCTCTCTCCTTGACCCCAACTTCTATGACCAATAACCAGTGCCGTAAAACTGAATGTCAGACAAGCCTATGCCCGTGGATACCAGTGCCGTTGAAGACTGATATCTTCTCCTGGCCGTGGTCGAGTTTTTTAGAAGCCTGGTCTGCATTATTGCCTTAGAATTCTAAGACAATACAAAATATATTAAAAACATAAACGAAAGATCTTGCCATCTTTAACAGCTGATCAGTGTAAACAAACGCTTGTGCATGCTTTGCGTTACTTAGCAACGAAACAGTAGTGACTGCGTGTGAAAGGGTACAAGCTGGTGAACTGATGGCTTGCTAAAGGCAGTGTGAACGGGCTTGGACCTCGCGATGCTGCATGTGCAATAACGCCTTCTCTGTCTGAAAGGGGCTTCACTGAAAACATTCCCAGTGAAACTTGGTGTATCACCATCCTTATGCTGCTTCCAGGCCCTTGTCTGGCAGGGTAAACATGAGAGCATAAATCTCTCAGTAGGCGTTATTTCAAGAGAGAAGCCGTCTTTAGGTGTCACAGTTAATCAGCGACTGTAGGGCGGGAGGTGGTGCTCAAAGAGTTAGAGCAGAGGTGCTATTGTAAATGCGTTTCTAAGCGGCCACCAGATGTGACACTCTGTCAAAACCGGACATTTTGATTAATCGGACCTTCATCGGACAAAGACTTGATAATGACGATGACTGGACTGCTACTGGGCTACAGCTGTGACTGGAGCAGTGAGATCGTTGGAAAGGCCGTGCTCTCTCACACACCTTGCTCTAACGCTGTCTACAATATATGACTCCCAGTGATGCGCAGTGCTAATTAAAATTGATTACAGAACCCTGCTGGTTTTGTGCCCTACAGTATCTCCTCTCGCTTTGCTCTTCACGCATTCTCTCCATTTCTCACAGCCTTTCTTGTCCTCCTTTCTCTTTGTGTTGGTACTTGATTCCTCTCTCTGTGACAAGCCAGTTCCCGATGTGTCCGATAATGATAGCAGGAATATAGTGTCATTTATTACCCCGACACAGTGTGTGCGCACACTCACACACATAAACACACAAGTACGCACACACATACACACACCCACACACACACACACACACACACACACATGCGCACACACACAGGGGCCCAAGGATGTCTCAGCATGACCTTATTAAAAAAAAAGTCATCACCATTGGAGGAAAAAGTTAAGTACTTCTGGAGAAAATGACATCACTGCTAATGAGGACATTGCAATGACTTCCTCAATGAGCATTAGAGGCAAAGAAAGAGAATGAGAAGAGGAGATGGAAAGTGAGAAGCGGAGAGAAAGGCAAAAAAAAAAAAGAATGAAAGGAGCAAGGGGAGAAAATGAGGGATGAGTCTGAGTATATGGAGAGAAGAGGAGGGGAGAAGAGAGGTGGGTGTGGCCTGCGGAGTCAGAGTTATCCAGTGGTGTGTGTGAGCTGCAGGCTGTGGTGTCCAGCAAATCCCAGGCAGTGAGAAACACACCACAGACGGCTATACATCAGCTCCTTGTTCTCCTTGACCACCTGTATCTCTGAGCCATTCTGTCAAAGTCACAGCCAATAGATTGGTGCGGGAAGCATTTTCCCCCCAAAGATGTTGCTCTCTGTCTCTCTTTGTCTAGCTATATTTTTCACCTTCTCTCATACACACTCTGTCTGTCAGCCTCTCTCGTTCTGCAGAGTCTCTGTCTCAATTCAGATCCTCTCATATCCACAGTGTTCACACAGTCAAAGCCCACACTTTTCTGCTTGGGTTTTGATTTGTGTGTGTGTGTGTGTGTGTGAGCAGCTGATCTTGTGTGTGTATATGTGTGTGTGTATATGTGTGTGTGTGTCTGTGTGTTTGGTTTGTGTGTGCGTGTGTTTGTGTGTGTTTCTCTACCTGCCCAGGCTTGGGATTAAATGTCAGTCTAGTAGATTGATGTTCTCTCTGATAGAACGCCACAACAGGAATGAATCCATCGCAGCTTACAGATGGGAATAGAAAGACACACTGGAAGAAATATATCGAATTTTTAGAACGCATGTGCCCCCACCCCCTCTCTCTCTACACACACACACAAACATAAAAATGTGCACACACATCCACGCACATACACTCTATTGCAGACACATCGCCACGTTCCTTCAGCACCTCTCTCACAGTCAAATGGTGTGTTGAAGTTCCATGTTGATCGTCCATATTCACCAGAGGGATGAGAGACTAAGGGAGAGCATCAGCAGAATAGGGCGTGGGGTTAAATGCTTCCTTTCTCAGCACATACAGGGGTCACACACTGGTAATGTGCTGTGAGTGGCTGGCAGCGCGCCATGCGGAAAGGGCACGCTTCCACTGTTTCAGCGGACTGGAGGAGTGGGGGAGAGCTTGCGTGAGTGAGTGTGTGTGGTTGTGTGTGTTTCTGAGTATATGAGCATATATGAGAGAGGGTGTGTGCGCATGCATGTAAGAGAGAGAGTGAGAGAGAGAGTGAGTGTGTGATTCATGGCTCAGGGGAATAGTGTACCCCTGCTGCAGTTCTGGCATTCAGCCATTTCTTTGAGAACGTTTTTATCAGATTCTCCTCTGTGGGTGACCTCACTAATGTCTCTGTGTATGAGTTTGTGTGTGTGTGTGTTAACTATATGCATGCATGTATGTGTGTATATGCTTGTGCGTGTGCCTGTCTGTTTGTGTGTGTGCGTGTGTGTGTGTGTGTGTGTGTGAGAGGGGGGGGGTGTTAATACAGTACATATGGATGGTTGACACTCTTTAGATGTTGATGATAGTAAAGCAGCAGTTAGATGTGTTTGTAACAGCTTTAATGTTGTGTCTGACTGTGTGTCTCTCTCTCTTTCATGCTTCCCCCTGGATCAGCTGAAGCAGGTTAGTGCTTTCCTGTCACTGTTTTCATCCCCACTGTCACCCTCATATGCTGTGACTGATACTGAGCACGCTCTGTTTAAAGGATTCCTTCGGTGTTGATGAAAGTTAGCCTCATTTTCCAGATTGGCCTCTCTCCCTTACAAAATTGCTATGGATGTTTACACAGCATTATCACACAATTAGCTAAAATGAGACTGGTGTCCCCTACCTTGCAAGTATAAAATAGTAGTTTAAAAGCATATACAATACATTTTATTTGTGAAGGAAATTAGTGATCCTGATTAAAATTTTGCTTTTTCAAATCATTGCTCACGCATGGTCACTTTGACACTTTCACCTGAGAAGTTGAAGTCCCGCCTTACATGGAACTTCTCACCAATCGCTAACATCCTGCGCAGTTACTTCAAGCTGTTCAGCTGTGAAAGAGTGTTTATCCGCCTGAAAATAGTCTGTGTGGAATAAACTAGCGTTATCATTCCACAATTCGTCCCACACTGGTGCAAAAATGCAAAATACAGGATATATAAAATATTTATTCTATCTACAAATAAAAATTAAAAACAACAGCAATTTCATAAGGGAGAGATGCCAATCTGGAAAATAAGACTAATTTTCACCAACACCGGAGGAATCATTTAATGAATAGCGTGAATGAAATGTAATGAGCCTTGAAAGTATTATATAGCCTCTCTAGTTTAATAAATTATGGGTCAGGACCCAGAATGGCTCCCAATTGTACTTTTGTGTCCCTATAGGACAAGAGTAGCAGTGTGTTTCCAGTAGACCGGGTCCCACAGTGAGACTAGTTTATTGTTCGTGGACTGAAAAAGTTTAAGGACCTGCATGCTACACTTATGGCTATTAGGCTGAACTGGTTAAGCTGGGGAATGTAATTCATTTAACAAAGTCCTGAATCATCCAGACTCTTGAGTTTATACAAGAGCCTATCTGGCCTCTACAAATCCACAGAAAATGGAAAATAATGTTCTTAGCGAGCAGCAGCCTGGGAAAGCAGGGGAGCTGTCCTCGGTACTGAACTGAAGTAAACTCACAGGAGGTTTGAGAGCCGTGGCTGGAATCTACTGTCTTTGCTTGAGTTTTTTCCTGCTGGAGCAGTGTGTGTAGTAGTGCTGTTGGGGACACTGGAGTAGATAAAAGACACTATCAGAAGTCAGCCCAGCCTTTATGTAGACTAGTCAGACAGTGTGTGGGCAGGGCAGAACTCAGGAGATGAAAATGTGTGGTTTCACATACTGTAGGCTCTTTCTTTCTGGCGGGCTGTTTGTCTGTCTAAGGGTCTATTTCTTCCTCAGTCATGTAGTCTGGCTCTCTCTGTCACTGTCTGTCTCTCTCTCCCTCTCTCCCTCTCTCTCTCTGATGTTTTCAGCATGCATTTTTGCCAGAACCAACTATGTGAATACAAGCAATCATGGTTGAACATGCCTTCAATGTTTGATGATTTGCCTTATGTACTTACACTTGGGAAATGTTTATCAAACACACAGGCAGCATGAAATAAATATTAGGTCGCTATTGGTCTTCTGGCTTTATGAATACTTTAAGGCAGAGCTACAGATCCAAGCTGGTGTGTCTGTGAGGAATGAAGCATTAGCTGATCAAAGGCCAGTCGTGGAGATGTGGAAATATGATTGATTCGGCTCAGTCTACAGGGCAACAGTAGTTGTGGCAGTATTGCATCATAGTGCTGCTGTCAGATGAAAACCTCATATCTCTAATTTTTTGCGTTAGATTTTCTGACTTGAATACAAACTTTACATTTTCCTTTCCGTGCTCTGTTGTTTTCATGACCGGATGACCAGGCCTGGATTAACACAGTGTGGTGCCTTAGGGTGACTTCACTTGAAGTGCCCCCCTCCATCCACTCGACACGCAAAAAAGTGAAATTTACTTTGCCAATAAAGATGATAGATTTACATTAACTTAAACAGGACAGGCTCAACACACATACTGCAGACAAATGTAAGACAATGTACTAACCAACAAATTACTTCACACCATAGATTGACTTGAGC
>NW_027279764.1:500000-507500 GCF_046629955.1 Centroberyx affinis
CTCTCTCTTTTTCCTTTCACTCCATTTTTCTGGGAAAACAATCATAGTCTCGTCGGAGGTCCGCCTCACTCTCCCACTATGATGTGACATTTGAAAAGCAAACCCGTTTAGCCGGAGAAGTGGGCGGCAAGCAGCAATGAGCCCTCTGGAACACTGACTCACAGCGTCCACCGACTCACACAAACATATGCAAACACACACACACACACACTGAGTGGTGTGCTGTATGAAGCTGTCAAAATCCCTCAGTGTATCGCAGCCCTGCATCAGAAACAATGGAGGAATCAAGAAGGCTGGAACTCAATGGTCCAATCACGGCTGGTGCGTCCTAAACGCCGCTACCTGCTAGTCATAACGAGCTAAACGACCTTTTCCACCGCACTCAGTTCTGCCACTCAAACCCTGTCAGTCACTCAGCTCCAAAACACAATTACCGCCATTCAGGTAGTCGAGAGGCCAAACGTTTGCTACTTGTCATTTATGCGTGTATGTTTTTTTCTCTGTGTGTGTGTGTGTGCGTTTCCTTCCAGAAGCTGCATTGAAATAAAAACAAAAAAGACTGTCTCCTTTCATTTCTTAGCGCTCTTTTCTTTCCCTTGAATCTCTCTATCATACATGATCATCCCAGGAATATTTGCTACATTTGTTATCATTGAGCTGTGGCTCTGACCTTTGCACTCTGATTGATTTTGATACTGGCGATGTTGGAATCTACACTTCAATTCGCACTCCAAGTCGCTCTGGGTAGCAGCACAAGCTAAATGCCTAAAATGTTTCAATGTAAATGTTATTCGCCTACCTCGCTACGTACCGTATCCTCGCTGCTCCCTCCATCTCCATCTCTTCCCCGGCAGCAGCTCTCGTTTGATCGTGCTCTCCGGCAACGCACTTACTCAGCTCAGTTTACAGAGATGGAGAAGTTACTGTGGGTGCAGTGTCGTTGAAGAATTCAAAAACGGCGAGTAGGAGAAACTTGTAAAACAAACAAACTCCATGTTGCCATTGCTCCTGTGAGCTGTATTTATGAATAGACTGCTCAAGGCTGCACAGAGCTCAACAACAGTTCAAGCACCTAGGCAAGCGTGTGCGTGTGTGTGTGTGTGTGTGTCTGTGTGTGTGTGTGTGTGTGCGTGCGTCCTACCGATGACAGAGAACAAGCTGTCATTCAGACAATAAGATCACAGCAGGGATGTGGCATCAGAATGTGACACATGTCAATGTGACAGCTTACAGCAGCTACTGTAGCTCAGATGGCTGTGTGTCTGCTATCTGACATACTGGAACGCCCAGAGAGAGAGAGAGAGTTGGGAGAGTGGCTATACATACAGTATATAGATGGATAAATAGACAGAGAGAAAAAACCTTGTCCTCCTTCCCCTCTTCCATCTTGAACATATTGTTCTATCTCTCCTCCTTTTGCTCTCTCCTCTTCTCAGCTCTTTGCAGTTCCATCATCATTCCACCTCTTGCTCATCTTTTTCATCTCATTGTTCCTCACTAAAAGAGCACATATCCATCTCTCCTCCTTTCTCTCTATCTATCTTTCTTCCTCCTCATCTACCTCTCTTCTCCTCTCTCCATCTCCCTCATTCCTCTTCTGCTTCTCCTCCTCCTTTTGTCTCCATCTACCTCTCTCCTTCTTACTCCCATCTATCCCTCCTGTCTGCATTTCCCTCTTTCCTCCCCTCTCTATCTGCCTAGCTCATTTTTCCTCTCTGCATTCCCCCCATTCTCTTCTCTTCTCTTCTCTTCTCTTCTCTTCTCTTCTCTTCTCTTCTCTTCTCTTCTCTTCTCTTCTCTTCTCTTCTCTCCTCCCTCTTTCCTCTCTTTTTTATCTCCGTCTCTCCTCCTCCTGCTCCAGCCCTCTCCTGTATCTAGTTCACGACCAGATTGCTATCTGGAACACAGCGAGGGGTCATTAAAATTCAACAACCTCACACAATAACTTTAAAGGCTGCTTTTTAATAAAACACTAATGAGGAGCGCTTCCTCCTCTCCACTGCTCAGTAATCTATTTGTTTCTCTCTCACTCTGTTGCCAAATGAACAGATGAGAAACTCTAGCATCGTCGCACTAACTCCGAGGAAGGCGGGATACAATATGGACGGCCTGGTTCAGTCTGGACTCAGTCGAAGGATCACTCTAAAAAAGGACATGTCATGTTTAACACATCTGCGTTTCTTCTTTTGGACCACATGCATTTGTGTTTTTAACATCACATTTTAACACAACATATGTTGTTATTAGCTCATCTTGTGTTGGAAAGAAACACAAATGTATGTTGTCCCAAAGAACTGATGACACAGCCTTTTTACGTGTGAAGGCGCTGCCATACTGCATGTCTGTGTGTGTCTGTGTGTCCATGTGTGCGTGTGTGTGATTGTGGATATTTATCCTAAGTGATGTGAGCTTTGAGGAACAGGAAGGTCAGTGGTTTTACTAGGGAACAGCAAAGCTCTTACCAGTGCTGCAGACCCCAGCTCATTGACTAATTCACTACACCCTCTTTATCTATTAGGCAAATAACCTTTTTAACGCTCGGACTGGCCGCGTAAAAGCCTGATTAATGGTTTCAAACGCCTCTGCTTGTGTATAAATTAGCCACAGTGGATGTATAGAGGCGGGAAGGGACAGAGACAAACGGAGAGACAGAGAGATACTCGTGTTCAGGAAGTTTTGGGGCGGGACTCTATGTTGTCTGCATACGGTAATATATTCATTTGCACACTCTGTATACATGTATGTTTGCATATATTCCTTTGATGTATGTAGATGTATGTACGTATGTAGATGTTTCTGCTTTGTTTGCAGAGTGTCTTGTATCAGGAAGGCCCTTTCCGTTAGTAGTTAATTCCTTTGACTGTCTTTTCCCGTCTGTGATGTGTGTGAGCGGGCCGTCAGATGCTCTTCAGTCAGCTATTCGCCTGTCTTTGATCACAACAGCCAACATGAGAGAGCTGCTCAGTAAACACAACATCGGCATCTTTAAAGAAACAATATGCCCATCTCTAATGCCTCTGATGGTTCCTCACTTCCTACAGAGTCAGCCAGAGTCAGAGGTGGATGGTGTGTGTGTGTGTGTTTGATTATGTTGACGTATGTCATCTACTGCTGACAAAGTGGGTTTAACTGTGGTTGCTGTGGACTCAGTGGCTGGCTGGTCTAGACATTTACTCCTACACATTACTTGGAGAAGAGGATGGAGAAGAGAATGGAACGGAGAGACTTTGATGTGCTGACATCTACATGAAAATAGACAGGAGGTAAAGAGAGGCAGAGGGAGGGGGAGAGAGACACAATATAGCGAGCATAGGTTGGCATAAAAGGAAATTTTCTGAGAGAAGACATTGCCGGAAGGCATAGCAGACCAGAATGGATGGATACACAAACAAGTATTGATGCGTACACACATATGCGCGCACACACACACACACACACACACACACACACACACTGTATATACACATGCAAACACGCAGACACACACAGTACAGACACACGCACACACACGGCACACATGAACAGTCCAGCTGTCTGGCTGTCCACTACTCATGCACGCGCGTGTGAGTGTGTGTGCGGTGGCCACACACACGCGGGTGGGTGCATGCATGAGTATCCATGAGCAAGACAGTGCTTTGCTGCTGGGTCTTTGTGCGAACGACGGGTTTGGGAATCACTTAACTTCTGTCACTAGCTGTTACGTCTCTCCCAGCTGGATCAGCCAGAGGGAAAGAGGGAGGGACAGGGGAGGAGAAGGAGAGTGACAGAGTGAGAGACAGAGAAGGAAGCAGAGAGGGATCCAGGGAGCTGCACAGGTTCCTCCTGGACCGGGGAGAATGCTCCTTTAAAAAGCCTCTGTCGTCACTTCTTTTCTCTCTCTCTCTCTCTCTCTCTCTCTCCCTCTCTCTGTCTCACACATGACACACACACACACACACCTACACACACACACACACACACACACGTATATACACAGTTTTGTTCCCCTGTGTTCCCCTGAGCCTTGCTTACTGTCCCGGAGGCCTGTGTCAGACTGGAGCTCCGGTCTTTACAGCCCAAGATAGGAGCCCCAAGCTGGGCTAAATATTCCCCTGCCCCTGCCCCGCGTCTACCACACTGGATCCATGTCGTGTTGTGAAGGCACTGTAGCTTTTGGCTGACAAACATAGACATAAGCAGATGCACGTTTATTTGTGTGTGTGTCTAAGTGCATGGACACACACACAAATACACATATTCACAGACACAACCACATACACAGGCACACACCATCTCCCTCCCATGTCTGTGTCACCCAAACACCCCCGCAGCAGTGTGAGTCCCGTCTCGACATCTTCCTCCTCTCATCCTGAAAGGTCAGGGCTCATCACCATGTCAGATGGAGTTTATTCATCCCTGCT
Organism: Centroberyx affinis; assembly: GCF_046629955.1. NCBI lineage: Eukaryota > Metazoa > Chordata > Actinopteri > Beryciformes > Berycidae > Centroberyx > Centroberyx affinis. The sequence continues at coordinate 504,401 of NW_027279764.1, forward strand.
CTCCCACCAACGTCATTCTCACCATGTCTGCGGCTGTCAGAGTGGGTGAACGTCGTGCGCTCGTCAGAATCGCGTCTCCAGGATTTCTCCACTTTCTCTTCTTTTCTAAATGCTTAGACTCCCCCGTCTGTCTCACCCCCTCTCTCTGTCTCTACTCTTTCTATGTCTCATTCTTTCACATACTACACATAAATAGACACGTACACACACACACGCAGAGACATGAGATCTGTGCAGTGTTCCCTCTGTGCATCTCCTGGTTGTGTTTCTGATTTGCTCGCAGGTGAGGAGAAGAAAGCATTTGATGAGATTTTTCTTAAATCCAACCGTTATCTTGGCTCAGAGCTCAGCCTTTCGGGCTCTGCTGCATATTATCTGATCGCACGCAGAAATTCCTTGACGCTGCCTGTGCAAATTGGTTTGCCAGACACCATACACATGAAGGAGAAAGCGAGAGAGAGAGAGAAAGAGGGAGAGGGCGAGGAATCGGTGGCAATTAACATCACCTCTTTACACAGACTACTTAAAATCCTTTCACTCTCAGCACAAACCCCCCCCCCCCCTGTCTCTCTCCTTTCTCTCTCTCTCTCTCCCGGGCTCTCTCGCTCCTTTTTTCATCCTCACCAAAATATGAGTCTTTGAACTCCCTTGTTGGAGACGAGAAGCGAGGAGGAATCAAACAGCCCATGTCTGCGCACGCTCAGACGCTTGTTAGAGAATTGCTGGTGTCGAGATGCATTAAACAGGTCAGACTGAGAGCAGCGCGATGTGGGCTAATTTAAGGCATTAAACTAAACGAACATAAATGTTTTTGCCAAATAGCCCAAAGCTATAGTCAAGACAGATTAGAGGGGGAGCCGAGATCTAAAATTGAATCACGCTGTCAGATGTGTTACAGTAAAAGGAGAAATATTACATGCCAGGAGATGCAGCCTGGCGTACGTGGCCCTTAATTGCCCATCTTGTAAAAACCTGGTTTGAAATTAACGGTTTGTGGTTGCTGGCAGCCATAATGGCTATCATTAATTCTTGTCTACTTTGCTGTTGTGGTCCTTCAGTGCCTATTGTCCTTAAAGCTGGGGCTAATATGACTGTAGTGTATTGTGCATTCCTTCCTGCACTGCAGCCAATTAGAGCGACAGCAGCTTGTCTGTGTGGTCCAATGGAGCATGTCTCTGGTTCTGTCCAAATCTGACCCTGCTGCTGCTCCCTAGCCTCCCACTGAAAACTGTGGATCCATCGCGACCTCTCGCTGCTTTACAGGCAGGCCATATCTGTGGACGGCTGTGTCAAGTGTGCGGGGTCCTCGGGGCCCCAGTGACCTGCCATGCAGAAGATTTGCTCTGTGCTTACCGAGTGAGTTAGATGGGATGGCACTGTGTGTGTGTGTTGGGGGGGTTAGGGGACAGGCAGGGCACAACACAGCTTTTCCATCGGCCAGACAAAGTGCCCTGATCACCCAGAGTCAACAGGCACTAATACAGCAGGGGTTAGCCACAAATCCCCTTGCTTTTACAGAGGGCAGAGAATGAGAGAGAAAAAAGAGAGAGAATGGTGGCTTTATAAAGTGCTACATGCACCACTGTCCTTGTCAGCGAAGAAAAAGTGGCAGGGAGAGAGTAATAGAAAGAGAGAGAGAAAGAGCAAGAGAGAGCGAGGCGGCTGTGGAGAGTTTTGAAATGCCAGTGCGAGTCGAGCAAATGGTAAACTGAAATACATTTAAGTCTGGTTTATTGATGTGGGAGATTTGAGGCAGTGGCAGATGTGAGTTCCCTTTCAGCCTGCAGCACCTCCGGATCACAGGCCCAGACTCCCCGGGGAGCTACACTTTACCAAACACACCACTCAACTATGGATCGAGATAGAAAATGATGGGATTTTTTTTTTTTTTATCCCATAACAAAATGGCTTTTTGAAATAAATGTCTCTCTGTGTTTCTCTCTCTCTTGTATAAGTTGTATAGGTCAGCCGTTTCAAAGAGAGCAGTCCATTTAATCTCGCTGTCAAGTTCACCTTACAGCATAGACGCAAGGGCACGGTGATTGCATATGTATTCATTTCAGCATTATGGAATGATGGATGCCCACTAATATATGGTTTCAAATCCATTGTCATGTTGCAAGTAGGTACAAACTGTACAAATTGTGAGCTTTCGTCTGCACATTTGTTCCATAATAGTTGCTCAATTGTCTTTATAAGCCACCTGATAGAGAGACGTACAGTACAGAGTTCAGTCTATACAGCTGTCAGAGAATATAGGGAATCCATGGGGGAAGCTGACACCCACCCTCAATTACAGGCTAGCACTGACAGCCAGCCTCTCAACTCATCAGCCAGCCAACCCGCCCAGTCATTAGCCAAGCCTGACTCTCCTAGCCCCACTCCCACACCCATACCTCCAGCCCCTGGCCTTTACTAGCCCATCCACCCAGTTGCTGGCCAACTTCTGCTCTCTTAGACCCTGTTTAAGTTTAAGTGTAGTCCCCTACAGACTTCCAACCGACCCAGTAGCCAGCCAACCTCAGCTCTCCTCCACCACCACCCTCCACCCCCCAGTCCCTCCACCCTGCTTGGATCATCTTCTGTGTGTGCTGAACCCCAGGGGGTATCAGTAGGGGAGGACAGTGGGGGGTTGGTACACAGTGTCAATAACACACCAGTTAACACAGCCCTCACTGCCTGTAACACTACCCATCACACCACATCGCACCACACCACATGTCTCTCATGTACACGCTCACCTCCACCCCTCTGCGCTTCACTTTTTTTCTCACTTCTCTCTTTCTTCTTCTCTTGCCCTTCTTCCACTCTCCTGCAGTTTCCTTTCTGATTCATAGATATGTATGTTTTTTTTTCTTATATCTTGTCTCTTTCTCCCTCTGATGTTCTCGTCTGTCTCTCTCGCTCTTCCCCTCTTCCTCTTTCTCTCTTTCTCTCTCTTTCTCACCATGCTGTCTGTCCTCCAGCTCCCCGAAGCCCTAATCAAGGCCCTCAGATCAGCCACAGAGAGACAGAGAGAAGAGAGGAGAAGAGAAGAGCAGAGAGGCTTCCAGTATGTTCACTAATAGGGCAGAGGTTGGAGTCTGTCAGCTGAGGCCAT
>NW_027279764.1:512500-537500 GCF_046629955.1 Centroberyx affinis
TGTTTGTAAGTGCAGTGACACAGCTTTCCCTAATAGCCCTTAGGCAGCGGGGCTGCATATCAATGGTCTCAAAGTGTTTGCTTTAGCTATTCTGCTTCAAAATAGTGCCGCCGTGGGAGACAAATCTTCCTTCCACCATAATATGTTTGGCTTGCTTTTACATATGGGTGAATGGCTAGTCTATTAAGATGAAGCCAGCATCCAAACAGATGTGTCCCCTCCAGGTGTAGGACACTATGTTCTGAGTCTCTAAGCATGGAGTTTACACTCCCTGGCCAGATTACAGAGAGAAAACAGAGAAAGTAGGAACTAATGGAGACAGAGAAGGAGGAGGAGGAGGAGGAGGGGGCTGATCGGGAGACAGACATGGGGGAGGTGGAGGCATAAGAAGGGGATAGATGGATCACCATAGCAGGGAGGATGGAGAGGGGAGTGAGATGCAGGGGGTTGTTTTGGGGGTCCCAGTGTATGTTCCTCATTAAGGAGAGGTCTTCCCGGGGGGCGGGCGGTGAGGGAGGGGGAGCGATGTAAAGGAGTCCGGGCTGTGACAGGAGAACACCTGTGTTAATGTGACGGAGGAGGGAGGAGGGAAGGAGCGACGGGTGCAAGGACCATCCATCCATACTGATCACCATGGAGACGGCCTGGGCTGGAGGAGGAGGAGGAGGAGAGAAGGAGAGAGGAGTTCAGTGGAACCCACTGTAGTCCCCGAGGAGGGGTTCAAAGGCCAGCCGTTTTGCATTTCCTCCATCTCTCCTTCATAACCCTCCTCCTCCTCCTGCCTACACACCACAGACACGCCACAAGTCATGTTGTGTTTGAGTAAAGGGGCGTTTCCATCTCTCTCTCTCATACGTCAGGTGAATATTAGAGAGAGAGCTGTGAGACCCAGAGTGCAGGTGTGAGCAATTATGAAGGAAACTGTCATGCCTTCCATCCCTCTTTCCTCATCTTCCTCTTCCTCTCTCCACCCCCTTCCCTTTCTCTGTCTCTCTCTCTCTCTCTCTCTCTCTCTCTCTCTCTCGCTCTTCATCCCCCTCTCTCTTTAAACCACCCACCCTGCCTATCTGCGGCCCTGGGCTTATATATCCTTGCAGAAGCTAAAGTGGTCATTATTCACAGCTTAGGCCTTGGCTGTTTGCTGTGAAATACCTCACAGTGCACTAACATGCGTTCAGCAACGCAATTAGCATAGCGATTAGTATAGCTATTTCACACGTTACATGCCGATCACACAGGCACCTCTCTCAGGACCCCTGCAGTGAGACCTGACAATACACTCACACAGCCTCATAATGAAAGGACATGCATTTCCACCATGCACTCACTTTCCCTCTGCAGTGGAAATAAAGCGAAGGGAATGATGTGTCATATTTGTATGTCCTTTCCTTTCCTTTCCTTTCCTTTCCTTGCTCATCTCCTTTCCTTTCCTTGCTCATCTCCTTTCCTCTCTTCTCCTCTCTTACCATCATGTAGTCTTTATATCAGTATCAATTTGGCCTTTTTGTTTAATAATACATATAATAATACAATACCTCCCCTTGGGGAGGTATCACTAAATGGAACCCCCTCACTCTCATTCAACCACACTCACACACACACGCACGCACGCATGCACGCACACACACACACGCACACACACATACACGTGCACATGGATCACAAAGTGGCAATATAATAATGTTATTTCAACAGCATGGCCAGTGACCCCTCTAAAGAGGATCCCTACTGTGGCTGTATACACATAACCTTAATAATTCACTCACCCAGTGCCCTCAAACACACTCTCTCTCTCTCACACACACACACACACACACACACACACACACACACACACACACAAAGCAAAGGTCTAAATAATTTACAGAGAGAGAGAGAGAGACGTCTAGCCCCTAGCATGAATAAGTAAGAGCCGGCCCATTGGCCAACTGCACTCCTCTCACGGCTCGGCTCTGGCCACGTACACAGTTTAATCAGCTCATAAATATTGCACCGCTTGCTTACTTGATAGTCTCACTAATTCAGTATTCAATTTTGTTTTCATTTAACTACCACTTAGCGAGTCTGCAAATTGTGGTGTTAGAGACAGATTACGGCTACATTTCGTTTCATTTGAACAATAAAAATATGAGGAAATGCAGAGGTTTAATTCATTGTTGTTGTAATTAGACACCATAACCTATGCTGCTCTCTTCCTCTGATTTGATTTGTGTTATCTTTTCAAGTACTAGTTCCTTCACTATCCCACCTCTTCCTCTCATTGCTGCTTTTAAAACACTTTTTCCTCTCTAACGAGCTCTGATTTTGCTGGTCTCCTTCTACAACCCCCCTGTCCTCTTTCACACACACCCATACACTCACACACACACATATACGAGATGCGGAGAAGCTATTAGTATTTGTATAAGTATGTGCTCATGGACGGGGCTTAAACCTGAAGTGGGTGTGGTTAGAATGACATTAAAAATCCCCCAAATTCTGTTTGTTTTTCTTTGCAATAATTTCCATTGCTATTGTGATATTAAAGCATTAAACTTGTGGTTTTACCATGATCTATCAATAATAGCGAAGTATAACAACAGATAATTTGCTTTTTAAAGCCGCATTATAAGCCGTATAAACACAAGCTTACAAACACAGCCATAAACAATCATAACCACAAACAGTTATAAACAGCAAAAAAATCTCTACCCTCAACTTACCGTATGCTGCATGAACGCAGGAGACACTAAACAGTGAATTATTAACTGAAAAAATGAATCCTTTCTGAATTAAAACAGATATCCTCATGCTCACTCTGAACTTCTCTCAGCAACTGGATGAACCTCAGCACCCCCCCCCCCCACACACACACACACACACGCACACACACACACTGGGAGAGACTGAACAGTGAATTATAAACATCTTCATTATGAACTACCTTATGCTATGAAGTGCACATCCTGCCCTTAATTTGCATATTCTGGTATAAATAAAAATGAAGAAAAATCAAAAGCTTCCCTGGGAGGAATGCATCTATTTGGTACTGTGGCCCTACTCAAATTCAAGTTATGTTTAGTGAAGAGCAGAAGTCTGAAGCGATGAGGAGACACAACATCACTGCTGTGCTGAGCAGATTCCCCCTCATAAAGTCTATAAGCAGAGTAGAGGAGCAGAGAAAAACTGGGCTCAACAATGCTAAATTAGTAATCAAAATAATTGGAGTATTCCCAAACAAAAAGCGTACAGTACGTGTGCTATTTGCATTCGGGAACATCCCTACCCCCCCCCCCCCCCCCCACCTTCCCCTCAACCCTCCTGTGTCCTGCTTGTCCTCCCTCCTGGCCTGTCCGTAGTCTGCTGGCAGAGCCTGGTTCTGGTCTGGCAGGCCGGCAGCGTAATGGTCAGGAGGGCGTCCATGCTACGCTGGCACAGATCGTGACAATTAGCCCTGAGGGAAGGAAGGGAGGAGGGGAAGAGGCAGACAGAGAGATAGAGGGAACATCAGAGAAATATTGGCAGCGTTTTTTAAATTTTTTTGTCTCTTTCTTTCTCTCTCTCTCTCACACACACACACGTCTCTCTTCTCTCTTGCTCTTCATCTCTCTTTCTCAGCGGGGATTCTCCTGTTTTCCTGCGGTTATCTCTGTGGCTCTGTGAGCGCATCGTTTTGTTAGTAATTAAACCATCCGTTAAATCAGCAATGTGGACACAGAAGAGGCCGGGCTCCTCACTTCGTCCTTGGCGCTGTGCATAGCAGTAGCAACGGGAGCAACCGGGATGAAACGCTATGATAATTCTGGGAGGGAGGTGCTGCAGAATGAAGCTGTGTGTGTGTGTGTGTGTGTGTGTGTGTGTGTGTGTGTGTGAGAGAGAGAGAGAGAGAGAGAGAGAGGTATAAAGGGAGAGAGGGAGAGTGATATACAGAGAGAGGGACAGTAGGAGGGAGAGAGGTATAGAGAGAGAGAGAGCGATCGAGGCAACGTGTAGGGAGAGAGAGATTTAGACACAGGGAAGGGGAGAAGTAAAGAAAGAGAGGAGTGTAGATGGAGGGAGTGGTATTGAGAGAAAGAAAGCGAAATAGCGTAAAACAGCGAGCGCTGGGTGCTGCATGTCGGCGGGTATCAGGGGGAGTATTTGGTGGCCGGGAGCCAATATGAGTGAGATGAGGGGAGGCGAGTCTGCAGAGCCAATAAATTACAGGCCTTCAAGCCCCACTTTACATTAATGGAATGTGCAGCGCTGCTCTCTCCAGTCGGCCGCTGAGATTAAAGAGTAGGGAAATGGCTGTGGACAGGCTCTCCCCGGCCTGGGCTCTCTGTGTGATACGGGCCTTCAGAAGCCCACAGAGTGGCCCTGTGGAGCCCAGGCCCAGGAAACGGCCCCGGCTGCGGACGGAGCACCAGGCTGAGAGCATTTTGGTTGTAATTCCCCTCCCGCCAAAACCTGCAAGGTTGTCTTTTACTGTAATAACAAGCCCTCGGCTTTGGTACCGCGGAGCCGCTGAGGTCTGTTTTATAGGACGACAGCAACAATGGTGCAAAATCCTTGGGTATAGGTTGTTTACGTGAGATACTGTATTAAACATCCATTTCAGGCAAAGTCAACCTGGATACAGTGTGGCACTCTGAAGATTTCATACAGATTATGTGGGATAAAGCATGCGTGTATCAGAGAATGGCTGAAGCATATCCACCTAAACCCTGCTCTCTTTCACAGCCCCTAAACCCATTACCTCACTGTTCATCTCTCGATTGAACTGTGCCACTGCTGTGTCTCCGCCTGTCTCCTGGCGGTGTTTTTACTCTTGTTTGATGGAATCAGATGCATCTGGGAAGATTCAATTAAAACGCTGTTGCCTTTTGCTTAACTACTCCTCATCGCTTGTATGTCTCCTGCCAGTCTTTTAAAGTGATTACACACAATTATTTCAATTAGATGTCAGGAAGTAGCGCCATCATCATCAGACAGTAATCAGGTTGTGGTGGAGCAGTGGGAGACAGAAAGAGACAGCTCCTCTCATTCTCTCTCATTAAAGATGGAGGAGAACATTGCTGAGAGTTTTTTTCTTTCCTTTTTTTTAATGTGGCACACTTCCAGAGACACAGAAAAAGACACTTTTGTACCCCCTGCAAGCTGTTCTCATCTCGACTAATGACCGCAATCCATTTCTGGATCTATTTCTGAGACATGGGTGAGGATGAGGGATTGTGTGAGATACAAAGAAAGAGCAGGCCTCTGTAATGTTGCCTGCTGGACAGGGTGAAAGAGAGGGGAGAGAGAGAGAGAGAGAGGAGAGAGAGAGACCAAGAGAGAGACATTATACAGACAGCCTTCTGGCTATACTTTACAGCAGGGAGCAGTTACAACGATACCTGAGTCATATCCCATTGTTTCTGTTAGAATTTGAAATGCAATTTGAATTGATGTTGAAGTTTGGAATGACATAGACACTTAATAATTAATGCAAATTTCCTTAATACTTTTCACCAGCGGGAGTTGAGGAGTTGAGGAGTTGACTTGGGTCTGATGGGTTGTGATGGACCGTGTTTCCGTATGGGCTCCAGTATACTGTCCTTGAGGAGCAGAAAATGCTATAGGAGCTCCCCACGGGAATAAGGTATGGTAGCACAGCTAGTTCAGGAGCTGCTGGGGCTCTGTGTTGTGATAACAGAGGCTTTGCAGGCGGAGACACACACAGCATAATGAATACCCCACAGCCCACTGCAGCACACATGCACACACATCCACATGTACACATTGCCCTACGCACACACACACACACACACACACACACACACATTTGTGCACACGCTCACATGTGCACAGACTTGCACACATTCACATGTTTATAGGCACACACACACACACCCATGTAAAAATTCAGACACACCCATGCGCTCACATAAAAGCGCACACGCCTTCTCTCGTTCTGTCTCTCTGTGTCAATTACATACAACATATTCAGCAGTACATGCACACATGAAGCGTGCACTTAAACACACAGCATAATGAGGCGGCCCAGCCCTCTGCAGCACATGCTTGGCTGCGTAGCCGAGGCCACACTGACTGCATGTCTTACAGCAGCATCAGTATGCTACAGGCATGGCCCTGTGTCTACACCACTCTCCTCTCCTCTCTCTCCCTCCCTCCTGCCCCTCCATCTCTCTTTCTTGCCTCCCGCTTTATTCTATGTCTTACCTCCATCACTTTCTCCCTTCTTATTTGTCTATTGCATTCTCTCCGTTTCTGGACCCCTTTTTAATTTTTTGTGGTTCTCTGCACTTGCTACTCCTTTTCTCTCCCCATTACATCAGTCCCTCATCTCCTTGTGTCTCTCCCTGCTGGCTGGGCTATTGGGCTTTCAGGTGCAAGCGGCTAGCAGCATGCTAGGATAATTAAACAGTTAGGGTCCAGCCATATTGGCTAATGTTGTTTTTCTCCTTCGTCTCTCTACTGTATTGTAACCAGGGAAAGGCCCATTAATTGCCCTGCTGATGGCTGTCATCATCCACACCCCTCTACGTCCGACACAGAGGGTGGAGAGCGTGTGTGTGTGTATTTGTGTGTGTGTGTGTGTGTTTGTGTGTGTGTGAGTCTCGGCGGGTGTCTGATGGGAGGGTGCTCAAGTGTGGAGGACTCATCATGGGTTATTAGGAGCATGCAGGGGGGCCATCAAGCGTGAGAGAGAGAGATAGAGGGGGGAGGGAGATGAAGAGGGAGAGAGGGATGGTTAAGAGAGAATCATTCCTAAAGCAAAGTAGTGTTGGTCCTAAAGTGTGGCTTTGAAACAGAGTCATTGAGTGGCCTCTCCTCTCCTCACCTCTCCTCTGTCAAGTCAATTCATTTCAGATATGTTTTATTGGCATGACAGGAAAGAAACCTGTGTTGCCTCATAAATATAATATTTTCTAATTAGGAAACGTTCAACAACAGTTCAGCTCAGTTCAATTCAATTCAGCTGCTGAGTTCAATTAATGTGCCTGCAGTACATTGATATGTAGGATGAAAAAGTGACATTTAGTGAGAAACATTGTTGTTTCATTTGGGCAGACCCTCTCTACACACACACACACACACACACACACACACACACACACACACACACACACACACACACACACACACAAACACACACACACACACACACACACACACACACATATATACACTCTTCCGCCTCTCTCTCCTGCTAATTTCCTGCAGAGCATCCTCACACCACATGAAGGCAGATAAGGATAAAGGATAAGGATCTAGACAGCCTTGTACGCCATGATTAATTCATTTCATATTCTGCCTGCCTAGAATGAATATGCAGTTAATATTTAATATTCCTATGCTTTTTCATATGATTGCAACATGATTGTGAGAGAGAGAGACACAGCAAGTGTGCGTGTTTGGGGGGTGAGAGAGAGGGCAAGAGAAAGTGAGAGACAGACAGCGAAAGAGAGATGGAGAAATTGTATATTTCGTAAATTGCCTTGGTAATACTGTTTCTGCTTACAAGCAATGCTAATTAAGTAATTGAAATTGGGAAAAAAAATGAAATTGATAGAGAGAATTAAAGAGAGAAGGAACAGGAGAGGGCTGGAGAAGGGGGAGGAGAGGGATAGCTCTGGCATTACCACACGTAGTTTAGTATAATGCAGTGTGGGGGGTGAAATGAGTGCTGACACAGTTTGTTGTTGTGTGTGTGAGCAGCACAGGAGTAAACAGTCAAACACAGAGAGCACCTCGGGCTTCAACACCGGGTTCGTATCCACGTTGCATTGAATGAGAATCCCATTTCTGCTTATTTTAAGCACAACACTGAATAATGGCGTAGTGTTTGTAGAATATCTTTTACATTAAACTCTCCCCTCTGGAAATGGGCTGTGTGAAGAAGAAAAAAAAAGCGGAGTTACAGAAAGAGGGAGAGAGCGAGAGAGACGACACAGATTCCAGAAACTGCTCAGAGCCATATCAGAGAATAGTACAAGCCTACATTCCTTGAAATGTTCTCATTGTATATAGTCGGAGCTCTTTAATAAGCCTGCCATGAGGTCATGCTGTATTATGCTGTGTATTATAATAATTTACCAGATTCACAAAGCGATAGAGACTGTGTAGGTAAGCTTACATTCACACGCACACACACACACACACACACACACACTCTCTTCACCACACCGCTCCCCTAAAGCATACACACACTATGCAGACAGCGTGTGCTATTGCTGCAGTGGTAGTAGTGTGCAATCTAATGGTAGTAAGAGCTATTTGATGCTTTTTATGATGTTTATACATGCTTATGTTTTATGTTATATTATGTGCTGTCATGTATGGTTGTTGATGTTTTTGATATTATTTTATGCTCTTTGTGCAAAGCAAATTCCTCCGAGGGGCAATAAATGTTTCATTCATTCATTCAGCTAGGATTGATCTGAGAAGTTAGAGGCCAAGCCAGTCGTCCTCCCCTCTGACCCACTTCCAGCCCTCTCTTCATCCCCCTCTCCTTCCCTCCTCATCTGTCATTCACACTCTCCCCATTCTGAGCCTTTCTCTATACAGCATAGCGCCACAATTTTCTCCATTTCTTTATTAGAGAAAGAGAGACGGCTACACCTTCCCCCCATGTCTCCAATTAGATATCCCTCTGACTCTATTCATCCTTCTCTCCCTCTCTATTCTTTCCATCCGCTCTCTGTTTCTGTCATCTGCTCGTGTTGGAAGCAGGTTGTAAAACAGGCTGCCTATCCAAATGGAGACGAGCCCTGCGGTCACCATAGTTTTGTTACTGAGGCAGAGTCACATTAGCCTCTTTAGTCTGCCTGTGTGCGTGTGTCCATGTGTGTATGTGAGTGCGCATACGTGTGTGTGTGTGTGTGTGTGTGTGCGTGCGTGTGTGTGTGTGTGTGTGTTGTTGAGGCTGTGTGTGACATTAGCCCTGCAGTCACAGGTAATGATCTCATCTCCCCGCTGGTGACTAGAGGCACACAAAGAGAATCACGCACACACACACACACACACACACACACACACACACACACACACACACACACACACACACACACACACAGTGAGAGAGAAAGATGGGGAGCAGAGATTGGTATTGTAATGGTACTCTAATGGGCTACCTGACAAGTGCTTTTTCTTAATGCTATGCTCTCTCCCTCCTCCCTCTCTCTTTCTCCCTCTGTCTCACTCTCTCTTTCAGGTGCATTTTCTCTCTTTGAAGAGCAGTGATATGGACACCAGGTGTGGTGAGGTCCAGGTATGTATCCTGTTCTTAAAGCACACTCTAATGTCTCTAAGCTTGTGTGCATCGAACACCACCATTTTATGAATAATGTCGCCTACGCAATCGAAACATCATATGGTGCTATTTGTTCTATTCACCTGCTGTTAAATGTAATCTTTGTCAGCTGCCATTGTAAAAATTGACAAAGGCAATAGAATAGAATAGAGTAGAACTCACACAAGGTGGAGAATTTGCCTCATCTGGATACAAAATAGACATATCTGCACATAAAACACGTACAAACTTATGTCTTATTAAAAACATTAAAAACATACATAATATAATAATATACATAGTCAAACAATGCCAAAACAAGCCAGGGGAGGCAACACAAGGCAACAAGAGATGAGTGCTGCAAACTCTTCTCCTGATGTTTTAACATGTTGAAAATCGATAAACCAACAAACAATGGTAATTGCAGCAACAAGCCTGACAAAGACATGGTTTGCCAAAATGTTGATTATCTATCATCACCACACATTTTAAAAAATCCATTCTACATTGTGGAAGTAAGACGAATGTGTGAGATATTTTGTTGCATTATGTCAATAAGCCTCTCCATCTTATAACTGTAGCTGTGAATCTTCCAACTGATATGAGACCTGATGTGGTTTAACTGCATCCTGCGGCCTATCCACCTGCTATTAGGTTTGATGTTGAGTCCTACAGCCCATCCACCTGCTATTAGATTTGACATTTGTTTAGCTTTGAATCCTACAGCCTATCCACCTGCTATTCGATCTGATGTGTTTTAGCTCTGAGCGGCCTCTCAACCCCACAGACACAGCATGATGCTCTCATATTTCTGGCTCTCTATTTTTCTATTTATACCCACTGAGATGAGCAATGAGCCCCAGGCAGCCCTCACTCACCAACCCTAGAACACACAGACACACACACACACACACAGACACACACATACACACACAGGGGCACACGCAGACAGACAGTCTCTCTCTCTCTCTCTCTCTCTCTCTCTCTCTCTCTCTCTCTCTCTCTCTCTCTCTCTCTCTCTCTCTCTCTCTCTCTCTCTCTCTCTCTCTCTCTCTCTCTCTCTCTCTCTCTCTCACACACACACACACACACACACACACACGCTGTGAGTCAAGGCTGTGGTGGAGGTTAGAGACTTTCGTCAACAGTGCGCCTGACCATATGAAGTAATCTAATGCAGTTAGCTACATTGTCAAGCCTCAGAACACACAGAGGACCGGAGTCCCCGCTGTGTCCTCTCTCTGTCAGCCTTGTATTTGGGCATTCTGCTGCACTGCATCAAAGGGAAAATCCATTCTAAAACTCACATTTGCTATTCCTATGATATCGGACAGTTCAGTCTAGATTTGCGAACATGAACAAAGCGATAAACAAGAGAGTCAAGACTGTCTTGACAGTCTCATCAAGAGACAAATCCTGGAGCTGCTCCACAGACAGTGAAAGGGAGACTGACTTTTTAAACATCGGGACAGTAATTGGGGTGATTTTATGAGGCTATGGGCACAGTTTTTCGGTTTGGAAACTGTTATCACTGCAGTGAAATAAAGCTTTTTTTTTTTTATGTAAACGCTCAAGCAAACTTTATATGGGTTCATAAAGTCAGTCACTTCTCTCCCATTCATTGTCAAAGGAGCAGCTCCAGGTTTTGTCTGGTGATGACACTGCAGAGTAAGCTTCAGGGAGAACGGTTCATGTTACTGTAATAACTATTGATTGAACTGTCTAAGAGTCCCGTTGCAAGGAATATCATATGTAAAATCAGTTTTCGAGTGGATTTTTTTCTTTAATTAACTAACAAGGGATGACATTGTATTGTTACTAATTAGTGAGCCATTAACCTGCCTGATTTTATTTATGGCCTCAACTTAAAGGTGAGTTCCTCAGATAAAAAACACACATGCCTATGCATATACACATATCAGACAGACAGACACACACACACACACACACACGCAGACACACAGATAGAGAGAGAGATAGAGAGAGAGTCAAGTCAAGTCAGAGAGAAAAAGATTGAGTACTACAGTGTAACTGAACCAGTTAAAAATGAATGAGGACAACATCCATGAGAAACAGCCCATCCTGCATTATTAACAACACTGAGAATACACTGAAACTATGTCAGCTTGACTTGCTCCACCTCCTCTGCCCTCTTTTCCCCTTTCCCCTTCTCCCAGTACTACCATTCCCCCTTCTCAGCTCTTCTCCTCCCTGACTTCACTCCTTCCCGCTGCCTCACCCCCTCGTGCCCCCCCAACCCCCTTGTCTCCTTGCCCTCCTCTTCCTCCCCTCCCCCTCTCTCACTGAGCGATTCAGAGAGTTTACCAGGAGGTTGAGCAGGGTCAGTATCATAACTCTTCAGTCCAGCGGAGCAGAGTGCAGTCAGGAGGAATATACAGCAGTTCTTCTTATCAACTCTTCAATTCATACTGATGTATGATTTATGCTACGCTTCATGCAGCACTTCATAGATATATGCACATGTATCTCTGCAGTAAGGATTTGTCTCGGGGCGCAAGAAGTCTGTTCTTAACAGTGAGTGGTGAGCGAGTTTGAACAGGGGCTTCGTTAGGATGGAGAACTGCAGATGAAGCTATCACAGATGAAATGGTGCGGCAAGTAGCTGTTTTAGAGACTCACATTTGGTGTTACACGATGCCTAATCAGTTCTTTTTCACATCTGTGAACTGATAGGGTGCAGTGGATCCTACAGTACAAATGGAGGATAGATAAAAGTTAGATACAAGATGGGGGGCCTCTATCACGACAACCATTGCAGAAGGCCGAAAGCTATGCTGATAAGCTGTATGATAACCAAAAAAAATCCATGAAAGATATGGGAATGTCGGCACTCCATGAACGTTCCATGAATGGTACTTTTTTATAAAATATGGCAAGACTTGACCGTAGTTATATGGGTCTTTCTCAATATCTGTTCTTGTGCGTTCTTACATCCTCCATGATGCATTTTATGTAATATCTAACAGCTGAAGTACGATTCCAAAGGACAAGGACAGGGGACAGACAAAGTCCTAAGATTCATTATGAGAATTATGCATGACTTCCAAACAGCACAAAACAGTCTTTATTGATCATGTGACATCAAGCACACAACTGTAAAGATGTTCTCTTTGTTCGTGTTCTTGATAGGTTCATTCTCTCCAAGGCAACATAGAAAGATCATTCTTCTGAAAGACACAACTATCAACTTGGCGTACATGGATTTGAGAAATATCTTATGTCTTCATTGATGGACACATCAGAATAAGGCCCGGATCTACTAACATGTTGCAATTCCATGCGCAGCACAAAAGCTATTGCGGGTGAAATTGGTACCGCCAGCACAAGGTACTTACTAAAGTAGGGCATGCAAATGAGCAGAGGTGCAGATAATTAATTATAATTGCGACTGCGCAAATATAAGGGACAAACAATGCACATAATAGCCCAATTGCGGCAACGCAATGATGGGCAAAAGAAGCGCAAATTTCTGTCCAGTGGAGCTGGAAGTGTTGGTGGCAGAGAAAACCCCAAAGAGCTGCAAAGAAGAGATGTTTTACCAGCACGTATAAAGTCACTCTGGAACGACATAACAAATAAAGTGAATGCAGTTGGGCACCAGAAGCATTATTTTGCGGTAAAAAGCTGGTATGATATGAGGAGGTGAACCAAACGCTTGCCACAAATAAAGCCTCTGTGCGATGGTATAGTGTTCCCTCTGAAGAATAGCCTCAACTCCCTTGGAGGAGCAAGTGTAGGAGACCTTGCCTGAGACACAGGTGCCAGGTGTGGGAGGGATGGAGACCTTGTGAAGGTACGGTTAAATATAGCTGGAGAGGCCGCATACACACCTCTCCATTGTCATGACAGTTATTATGCACAAACGTTTTAGCTGCATTGGTTTCATCAAGGCAATGTCGTGGAGACATTGGCTGTCAGAACAAGAACAAGAACAAGAACAAGAACATGCAACTTTTCTTTATTGTAGTAGGCTTATATTTAGGCAATAGTCATATTGTGTGCGCTTTCTACTACTCTGTCAGTGAGGCTTAAAGTGTGCATTTTTAAGTCAGCATACTTGTTTAAACCTGATTGCAATTGTAATAGGGATGCATTCTAATGGCCGCATGTTATGCTGTGTAGATGACTGTGTCAAGTGGCTACGCTATAATGAAGGTTTAATAACCACAACCAAACCTCCACCTCTCAGACCTGGTTCAAACTGATCCCCAACAAAACCATTTGTGTCACTCAGGAATTCCTAAATTCATTTCACTGCAATCAACAATCAGTTCACTACAGTCAGTATTCGTGTTAAGAACCACTACAACCATTCAGACCCATCGGGCACATGCAAAATTATGGGGTTAATCAGCCCAGGAGGATAGGCAGCCAACCACACAAGACTAGGGCCAGTCCAATACCCAATATTTGTGTTATTTTCTTTGTTCCTAAAACTGAACAATCAGAAATACAATAGCAATAGAAATTACAATATTCATACAAATGAAATAGATTAATATTGGCCAAACTTGTTAAAAGGAACAAAAGAAAATATAATTATAACAGCTAAACAGTTTAAGAAAATGTTAAGTCCAGCCCCCTAGGGCTTCCCCCCTCCCCCTCCTCTCCCAAAAGTCCGATGTGGCCGCGAGTCTTCGACCGTGTTCAGCAGTCACACACCGCAACTGGAGAAGGGGATACACAAATTCAGTCCAACAGGTTTAATGCCAGTGGGCACACTCACGTGGCCGATGATGCCAAGAATGTCCGTCCCTGCCAGGAGGGCTAGCGAGCGAAATTTGAGGGAGTCTGCTGAACAGGCGAGGTGCGTCTGGAGTTGGAGGGCGGAAGCGGAAGTGGAAGAAAACTAAGGTCAGTACGACAAGCCTGAAACGGGTTTAGCCACACTCACACAGATGTTGCAGACATGGAAAGACCATCCCTTCTAGGCGGTCTAGCAGGTGTAGTCTCCAACAAGGGGAAGAGGCGTGCATCTGGGCGGTGGCTAGTCGATGCAGTCCGGTGTAGCGTGGAGAGCGGGAATCAGACAAAAGGCGTCCCTCCCTTCCTGGTTCCCCAGCGTTTATGCCCTCGGTAGCCAATCTCGCTGCCGAACCCCCGCCTCTCACCAGCCTTACGCGGCACGGCACCTGTAACAGAAAGAAAAACACACTAGCCTTCCCTAGTGGCACATCCCCCAAGTTCAAGTTCACAAGCCTCCCTCCCACTGCCACTCTTTGGTCAGTGCTAACCACAATTAATATACATTCCCCCATCCCAACAGTTTAATACAGTACATTTATTTCATGTTGCCCCGCGACAACTGTGTTACTTTGATCTTGGAGCCGGTTCCAGAGCCAGTCTTGGTGGAGCTATCCTATATGTATTTTTTTTTGTATACTTTATTATCCCCGTGGGGAAATTTGTTATACAAAATAATAAGACATGCTTTTCCTAGGTCTTAAATTCCGTGCGCAATCAACAGATGATGAAGGCCTCCACATCTTGATAAATCACGTCCACTGCCAATTTCCATAACTTCCATAACCCTTCCTTATTTTGCGCCTCATTCTTGGGACACCCACAAATGCATATGCAATTAGACCAACGCGCAAAAAAAAGACGCACCTAGATCAACCCATGATTTCTTTGTGCAAATCCCCTGTGCACTGTCTTAGTAGATCAGATAACAAGGTTTTAGCACCTGCAGTGCGAGTTGCAGTGGTGCAAACCTTTAGTACACCTGGGCCCCCATTCCCATGTCCATGTTTTTCAAAGGTTTTTTTGGAGGCCAGTTCATAGTTCTTGGCAGACCACCCAGCCAAGGTGGCATAGTGAGTAAGGAAACTGCCCTTCAAGAGCAGGATCTGGGTTCAAGCCCCGTCCTCCGTCCTACTTGAAGCGTCCTTGAGCAAGACACTGAATCCCCTCCGGCTGCATGGGAACGCTTGTGTAGCTGACCTGACCTGAAGCTCTGACCTCCCTGTGGGGGGGCAGCAAAGCGGAAGATGAGAATTTCCCTATGGGTATCACATTGTTATCACTGTAAAGGTAATCTTTAAAAAAAATTGCTGAGGAAAACGAGGCTACAGTGATTCGTGTGCAGCTCGTGTTTCTACAGAGAGGTTCTGGGTGTCAGAGCTGATGGAGCAGAATGGATGTAACTGAGTTCAGACTGGCAGCAGAGCTCACAGAGACGCTCACTGAGAGATGGGACTAGATACCCTTTACTTCCCCTCTGCACTGAAGGGAAAAGGTTGTAGGGTGTGTGTGTTTGTGTGTATGTGTGTGTGTGTGTGTGTGTGCGCACGTGTGTATGCATGAAGTGCTTTGGATTCTCCCAGAGGCAAAACCCCTCAAAGTTACACATCCTGATAAAAGCATAAACATGTGTGACATTTCAACAGAGCACATCTTTATCTCGAACCCCCTGCGGGGGTTACACGCACATGTACGCGCACGCGCGCACACACACACACACACAGACACACACACACACACACACAAACAAAACACACACCCTTTACCTTAGCCAACTATGTCAAGTCAACCTGCCATCTAGATTTTAGTTGTAATCATCAGGCTCTCTCTCTCTCTCTCTCTCTCTCTCTCTCTCTCCCTCCCTCCCTCCCCCTCTCCCTCTCCCTCTCTCTCTCTCTCTCTCTCTCTCTCTCTCTCTCTCTGTCTCTCTCAAACTTCCATCTCCACATGCTCTCTGTCTCCTTCACATCTGTCACTACTGTTATGCATCCGATATCTTGATATCCTGACACATCTAAGTTATTGAAGAGTGAGATGCTTTGATAGATCTTGTTACACTGTTATATTATGTGGATTCAATGTCACAGTTATGTTCTATCTGCCTCTGCATTTCCCTCTCCCTCTTTCATTCACTCACTCTAACACACACTAACACAGACAAACACACCAGAGGGCACCATGATGTTCACGGCTAAATAATCAGTATGGGAGCTAGGTGAGACAGGTCACTGTGTACTTGTGTGTACATCTGGGTCAAAGCTAATCTCATTGGAGTCTAGATCCGTCTCTCAAATTCACCTCCAGACATATTGACGGCTGTATCAGAGGAGACTATGTCATTTACAACTGTCAACTGATGTTTGATTAAAACGACGTGTTACTGCAGTATGTCATATTCCAACATGGTTTAATACTTTTTTTTTGATCATGCACTGTAGTTATCTGACGCATGTACAGTTTGAAAATCCATGGGTTGGTCGACATGTGACATGGTAGTGAACATGGCTTAGGGTTTTAGTCAGGCTTACGTCCAACGATGAACTGACTTACATAGACCGCCTTGCTGTCCCATTCTCAAGCACCACAGTTCAGCAGTGCAGAAACTGCGCTCAGGCAATTAGGGAGCTGCTTTTGTAGCCTTTAACGAGTTTGACCCGTTTAACTGATAATATGCATAAATTTACATTCTTTCTCCTTTTCTCTCTTACTCTGTCTCCAGTGCTCTCCCTGTCTCCCTCTATCATTCTCTTCCATTCCCATTCTCTCTCTCTCCCTCTCTCTGTGTATGTGTGAATTAGAGGAATCCTAATCCTGTGAAACATTGTTTTGTGTGAACGGTACGTGGGAGCTGACCTTCATGTTCTCACCGGAGATCATATCCATCTGGACATTCCCATGGATTACTTACTGTAAAGGCTGTGTGTGTGTGTGTGTGTGTCTCTCTCTCTCTCTCTCTCTCTCTCTCTCTCTCTCTCTCTCTCTCTCTCTCTCTCTCTCTCTCTCTCTCTCTCTCTCTCTCTCTCTCTCTCTCTCTCTCTCTCTCTCTCTCTCTCTCTCTCTGTGGTTACACGTCTTCAGGCATGCGAGTGTGTATATATGAATTTGGAAGGGGGTATGCTTGTGTGTGCGTGCATCAGCGTGCGTGATTGCATCCATTTGTCTGTCTGTCTGTGTGACTGCTGTGTGTGTGACACAGAGGGAGAGTGATAGAGAGAGAGAGAGAGAGCTAGCATGTGCTGTGTGCTTGCCTGCATGAGCATCCAGGAGTTATCTGTTCAGCCAAGCTTAGACATACAGACAGAAACTGAGAGAGAGAAGGAAGGTGAGTGAGGAGAAAGCCAGCGAGCGAGGGAGGGAGATACTGAGGGAGAGAGATATGGCGAAAGGGCCAGAGATACCGAAGTGTGGGAGAGAGATAGACAGGAGGGCTCTGCACAGATAGAGAGGGTAAACTACAGCTATACTTAGGTAGGAAGAATTCTGAGAGAGAGGGAAAGAAAAAGAGGTACGTGGAGGAGGAGCGTTGGGGAAGGAAGTTGTAGAGAGAGGACTGGAAAGATGCTGGGTGGAGGAGAGCAATGGGAGGAGGTGGGGTTGAGAGAGAAGTGCGGGGATGGAGGAGAGAGAGAGAGGGAAAGAGACAAGCGTAGGGATGGAGGA
Organism: Centroberyx affinis; assembly: GCF_046629955.1. Classification (NCBI taxonomy): domain Eukaryota; kingdom Metazoa; phylum Chordata; class Actinopteri; order Beryciformes; family Berycidae; genus Centroberyx; species Centroberyx affinis. Next base: position 530,181 of record NW_027279764.1, read on the forward strand.
GTGAGGGGAGAGAAGTTTATAGAGAAATGAAGGGATGGGGGGGAAACAGAGAAGAGGGGTGAAGAGGGATGACAGAATGGAAAGGGAAGGGGTTTAGGAGGAGGGGTGCTGAGTGTCTTCCAGTCTTTGCAGAGATCAGAGGAATAGTGTCCAAGCTGAGGCTCCTAAACTCCTGACAGCAGCACTCCACATTTGGAGCGGGGGGGGATCCGGCGCAGGGAAGGAGATGGAGGAGAAAGGGAGAGGAGACGATGCAAGGGAAGAAAAGTGAAAGGAGGAGGTGTAGATGACAAGAGGTAAGGTGCATGTGCAAGGGTAAGGGAGACTGGAGAAAGGGGGTGAACCAACCAGCAATTGCAAAATACTACATGGTTCAAGCAGCATAATTGCACCTGCTTCTTATATTCCCCTTTCTGTGGTTGGTGTCTTCCACCAACCAAGCCATAAAGTGTTTTGTAGTAAGAAAGCAGTATTTGAGGTTTTTTTATTTTTATTTTTTTTAGGTCTAGGCCTGAGAGATTTCAGCTTTTTCCAGTGGGCTTACTCTCAAAAAACTTAAGTGTGCTCCCACTCTCAGAGCTCCAAAAACTAGATGCCATGGTGAGGTTCCCAGGTTCATGACTCACTCACACAAACACACACACACACACACACACACACACACTGTTCAGGCTGCACGACTTGACTGCAGGTGGTAATCAATAGTCTACACTGAATGACTGGGTGAAGGCTGAGGCTCCAATAAGTCATGTTGTGCGTTGTGTGTGTGTGTGTGTGTGTGTGTGTGTGTGTGTTAGAGAGCGAGAGTGTGATGGCGTTGAACTTTGGACAGTACAGTCATCTGTTTAACAGCATCTAAACTCCATCCCCCTCTTGCCTGTCATCCCTCTCGCCTTTCTGACAAAACAGTGAAACAGCTACATCACAGCACTCAGCCAACACAGCCTCTGATGCCATTTCTGCAACAACTTCTTATTTCAAACCTTGATCATCTACCCAGCAGCCCCTCCTTCCCACACTCCCCCTCTCTTTTCCTTTTCATTTTTTCTCGCTCATCTTTTTTTTTTTTGGTATATATTTTCTATACTCTTTCTCTATCCCCACCCACTGTTCTTTTTCTTCTTCATCTCAACCTCTCCCCCCCCCCTCTGAAACCTCGAAATCAGGACAGTCCGGCAGTTGAGGGGTTAAACTGAACCCGGCCTTGTGATTGGCTGCCGGTTCGGCGGTCTGAACCAGCCTACAGAGAGAGGTAACCAGGCAACCTCAGAGAGAGAGACAGAGAGAGAGAGAGAGAGAGAGAGGGAAGAAGAGGGGGCAGAGGAGAGAAGAGGAAAAAACGCGCTGAAAGCCTGCCATAGTTTTGTGGGGATTGTGGAAAAAGATGTAACGGAGCTTGCAAGCACTCTGCCCGGGATGGGAAACTGGATTACTCTCCTTGCTGAAATATACCGTGGATGTCTGAATTAACAAGGAGGAGATACACGGGAATGATTGGATCCTAACCCTTTTCACAGAATGGGAACTAACTGTACTCAATTTTGGTGTAGTGCAAAGGTAAGTGCGCCAGTGCATAGCTGCAGCAGAAGTGACGAATTTCGTCCCGGTCCTGTCCAAAAAGAGTGTATTTAGACCGGTGTGTTAGTGTGTTTTAACCTGAAGGGAGCCTGTGGATTCAGTGTGCTCTACTCCTATCACTGCAATGAATAATCTATTGCTGCTGCTGGTGGTGCATCGGGATTTTAGTGAAGGGGGGGTGGGGGGCGGGATGACCCACTCACTGAAACATAGTGGTCAGGGGCTTCTGCGTGTGTACGTGCGTGCGTGCGTGCGTGTGTGTACGTGTGTGTGTGTGTGTGTGTGTGTGTGTGTGTCAGAGAGAGAAGAGGCAGTGGTTTGCTGCATTGGCATCTCTCTCCAGCGTGTGTAGTTTCGTTTCACAGAGCGTCTCTCTCCTGGAGTCCGTCTGAAGACTCAGCAGGAGATTATTCATCATTATTCACCATGGTGTGATGAAACCATCGCAGTTTCTTTCTTTTTTTTTTTCACCTTATAAATATCTTTGCAGTTTAACGTGACTCCGGCGTGCTCTCCCGCGCCTGGAGTGAGTGTGTGTGTGTGTGTGAGTGGGAGGGGGGGGTGTCTCTCCGTCCCCCTCCTCTCTGCTGCTCCTTCCTCTGCCCCCAACGAAAAATCACTATAATATTGCTATAATGCTCCTATAGGGACTTGGGTGTCTGTGGTAGTCAGTGGTGAGTTTATAGTGGCCTTATCATACTTTATGGTATTTTTACCTCCTATGGTATCACTATAATATTCCTATGATAAGGACTTGCGTGTCTGTAGAATTCAATAGTGAATTTATTGTGTACTTTTTTTTTTTTTTTTTTTTAAATCTCCTATGGTACCACTATAAGAGTATGTTCCTTTAATATACCTATAGGGACTCACACTTTTGCTGTGATGTGTGTGTAGCACCTTTATAAATTGTATTATAGAATTACTATAGTTCTTTTAGGAGGCTTTTCTTCCTTTTCCCGCAGTGGTTAAAATAATGATCCTGGTGTGGTGGTTTTGTCCAGTTCTGACGATTGGCTCACAATAGGATTGAAGTGAAATGAAGTGAAACGCGGTATATTGAGGTTACACGAGTGTTGATGAAGTGTTAGTGTAGAAATATAGTCAATGGTGTGTGGGCTACAGCTGGTTCTCAGTCACCGGGTTTGGGTTGAGAGAAGTGGAGAGAGAGGGAGAGAGAGAGTTGAATGGGTGCCCCGGTCAGTTTGCTTAAAGGGGCCCAGGCTCCGCTGCAGCTAAAAACCGCATTAATCACGGAGCTGTGTTGCTGTGCAGCCTCTCTCTCCTCTCTCTCTCTCTCTCTCTCTCTCTCTCTCTTTCTCTCTCTCTCTCTCGCACACAGCTTGGATCATATCTCCTCATATCCACGTTTAATACACTCTCATATCTACTATAGTTCATGGATCTTGTTAATCAATCAGTTAATCAATGTGTGTGTGTGTGTCCATCAGCCTATACAGTATGACAGGGATTCTAATATTGTAACGCTTCATTTAGCTAAAAGAAAGGAGGCCAAAGTGATGTGCTGTGACAGTATGGCAAGTCCACACAGCTTCCAGTCAACCGGGGTCAGTGTGTGTGTGTGTGTGTGTGTGTGTGTGTGTGTGATGGAATGAGTACTGGTATGCTGTCTACATGTTTGAAAAGTGTCTCCATTCAGTCACAATGGAATCACCACACATTAGCTGTTAGTGAGGTGTTGTCACACATGTTATAGGGTGTAAAATCAGTCTGTCACACTCTAGCATGCCAGCTACAACCACCTGCGTGTGTGTGTGTGTGTGTGTGTCCAGAGAGGCCTCTTACTTCAGCCTCTATGGGCCCAGCAGGCGACTCCAGGTCGCCATAGAAACCCACAGGGTATTGTGTGTAAACTCTCAAAGAAAACACTGTTGAAGGCTCTCTTTCTCCCTCCACTCACTGTCTACAGTCTCAGTCTCCCTTTTCTTTTTGTCCGCTCTCCCTCGCTTTCCACAGCCTGCCCTGCCTCTTACAATTTTAGCCATGTTTTTTTTTTTTTACCATGCTGTATAGTAGATCTTGTGTCTGTTTATAATGGAAGACAGTTCTTTTAGAGTGAGCTTCGGAGTAAATCTTGAACAGAAAAGAGCAGTTCTTTTAGGCTATGTCTTGACGTCAGTTGGAAGTTGAAGCTTACTGTTCAAGTTCCTAAAGCTTTTCACATCCTTTGCCAAAGCAGACTTGTAACTCTGAAGTTGTTTCTCAGTCGGAGACATGGGTACCTCTGATTTCTGGAAAGCCTTCTTTTCACACAGAGTAGTTTAATGCTGCACAGAAGCTCCTCTGACACCGTGTAAACGTCTGTGTAAAAATGACAAGCCGTAAAAAATGAAGTAACACCTGCAAAGAATTACATCAACCTCAAGGCCTTCCTTCAACCGGTATATATTCAGCGTAAAGTTGTAATGGTAACCATCGAGCACAGCACAGTATTGCACCTACTGTGAGCAGTGGTACTACTGAGTGAATGTTCCAAATGCAAATCCAACTATCACTACCTTTTTCAGTTCAAAGGTGAATTGCTGTGTAACTGCAGTTTGTGATTAACTTTCTCCTCAGCAGTGTGCTCTTTTATACACAGCTCTCCAAACCTGTCATCCCCATGAGTGGGAAAATTGGTCATGCCCAATCTCCATCCATGGTGTGCTCCCTATTTGGGTTTATCAACAACTATGCGCTTCTCCTCCTCAGTTCACTTGCCGTTTGCATCCCACCTCTTCTCATTTCTCCTCTGTAAGTTATATTAAGTACAGTCCAGCACAGCTGTGGTTCATGATTGAGGGCTGGCTTCTCCCTGCTGTGTCAGATCCATAGATGTTGCAAAAGAAGCCCCACTATTCACTATTGCCACCTCATATTCTTCTCACCTTTACTCCAATCTTAGAGTAACAGGTAGAATCTATCTTGATCTAATGAAACAGTAATACAAGAACATCAATGGAAATGGATCCCAATGAAGTTCATATCTCTTCTGCTCAGGTATTTTAAGTAGGATCACATGATAAATATATCACCATGTTGGTTATTGGTATTCTTTCAGTGGGGGTTCCACCGAGGAAGGAAAGAGGGGGAATTGACTGGCTCTTGGCTGGCTGCCCTTCTCATTGATCTGGACTCTGTGTATGTATGTCTGTGTGTGTGTGTGTGTGTGTGTGTGTGTGACATTCTCTCAGGTATAATTGGCATCTAGAATATCTTCACAGCCTATTGGGAGTGTGTGTGTATGTTTCCTATTTCATGGCCTTTATTTACTATAAGGGAAATGGAATATCCGCCTGTGATACCTGGCAAATCAATATTCATCTCTTTCACACACACACACACACACACACACACACACACACACACACACACACACACACACATACACACACACATAGAGACACCTGGTGTGCACAGCACTATCATTACCACTAATCAGGATTTCTTTTTGAACAAAAACCGGCACACTGAAGCATATTACATACATGCAGACACACACACACACACACACACACACACACACACACACACACACAGGGACACTCTGTCCAGAGGTGCAGACAGCGCTGCCAGCTAATCTGCCTCTGCAGTCCGTAATCTGTAATCTTCTTAAAACACTCACAATCTGTCCACACTACTGGGATTAACGTCTGCAGCCATAACAACAGCACACACACACAGAGACACACGCACAGACACACATGCACGCACATGAACACACACACACACACACATACTCACACACTCACTGCCCGTACATTTGACCACAAAAAGACTGCTGCATGGTTTTGGCATGCTCTGCACTTCCCAGCTCTGTATGTATGTAGTTCAGCCTGTGATGGACTGTAGACCTGTTCAGGGTGTTTCCTGCCCTCCTGCCCAGTGCATGCTGGGATAGGCTCCAAACCCCTGTTACAGTGAAATTAAATAAGCATGTAAAGAAAATGAATAGATTAATGAATGTAGTTAGAGTTGTTCTCTACTTCTTTATAGACCTAACTTATTATTTACTCCATCACTGTGCAGGAATTGTGCAAAGAAATAGAAACTGAGTCACTCAATACTTTATCACTCAATTACTGTAGTTTCCACATTGTAGATGTGCTTGTAGCTGCAATTGTGTTTGTGCATACGTGCGTGGGTATTTCAGAGGGTGCAACGGTTAATGGAAAAAAAAATCCCAGCAGATTGGGTTATTTTCTAAAACTGCACTGCAATGTGTTAAAGGAAATTTAGTGTTCCTCTTTGTTAAATTGTAATTTGTGTTCACTTCCACTCACCGGCACAATAGCATCAAAATGGCACACGGAGTTCTTTTCACAGAGTTGCAACACACCACAAAAGAAAGAGTGGGAGATGGACCACGGGTCCAGGCTACATTTCTCATTTGGTGACTGAACTAAAAAAAAAAATCCCTGAAAAACCTAACCTGTTATTGCTTTATATTTTGTCATGAACACCGAACTTCTTCAGGCTTCCTCTGTTCTGTACTTTTTCACCCCTTGGCTTCTTTACCCTCACTGTGTCCTCACTGTTTTCTCTGTCTCTGTCTTTGTTTCTCTATGTCTCCGCTGTTCTTGCTCTCTCCCCTTTCTCTCTCTCTGCCTCTGTTTCTCCTAGCATTACTTTATCTTTCGCTCTCTCTCCCTTCCTCTCCCTCCCTCCCTCTCTCTCTCTCTCTCTGCCTGTAGCGTAGCTTCAGGGATCCTCTTGTTTCAGATGAGATGTTGATTATGGGACTGAGACTCTGGGTTTTTTTTTTTTCGTTTTTTTTTGGTCTATTCATATTTCACATTATCAGTCCTCTCACAGACGATGATACCTGCTGCCTTTCACTATCAATTATTTTTCCTTTTTTACTCTTATGCTCCTCCTGCTCTTTCCTCTCTCCAATGAGCGCCATTTTTGGGTGCAATCCCAAAGGTGTTCACTCTGTTAATGATTTTTCACGGCAAACAAAAGCACTTCAGAGCGGGCATTTGCAGGAGGTAAAGACACACACACACACACACACACACACACACACACACACACACACACACACACACACACATATACATAGACCACTCTGGAGTCACAGCACATTAACACTTCAATTAATTCAGCGCCTTACATTCTCATTCCCCCAGAACCCAAGATCCCTGAACACACACACACACACACACACACACACACACACACACACACACACACACACCACTTATGTGCGGTGCCCTGTGTCGTGCCTCTGCAGACCCCGGTGGTATTACATGCTCCTTGTGACATTTGAGGCGACGGAGAGAAAGCGCCAAACAAAGCGTCATAAATTACATTTTAATTTGTGTTTTTTTTCGCCGCTTTTCATATGGCCATGTACAAAAGAGTGGAGGTGCTTGTTTTTGTAGCATATTCTTTTTTCGAGGAATACAATAGATAATGAATGCATGTGCAGAGGGAGAATGGGAGTGGGCTCTCAATTGTGCTGGGAGGGACGGGGTGTTAGTTACACATCCCAGTGGAACGGCTCCACTGACTTCAACACTCACTGCGAGACTGAAAGAAAGTTAGAGAAAGAAATAAATGGAGATGAGGATGGATAGATGTTTCCCTAGAGGACTTTCTCTTTATCCCTCTCTCTCCCCCCCTCTCTCCTTCTCTCACTCTCTCTTTTCTTTGTCTCTCTTTTGCTTTCTCTCCATCTGCGCTTTTCTGTGGCTGCTCACTAATGAATTTCACTGCCTCTTATTTTCTAGCCCTCCC
>NW_027279764.1:542500-562500 GCF_046629955.1 Centroberyx affinis
CTCACCTGTGAGACTAATGAGATGAGCCGGCAGACCACACACACACACGCACACGTGCGCACACACACACACACACACACGCACGTACACATACACTCATATATGAGAGATACTGGTGGGACTAATTACCCAAACTCCACCACAGTGAATATAGTGCCACAGCACGGCTGGTAAAAGCTCATTCCCACAAACACACATACACATACACAGCAGCTTGTCTCCCCCCCTCCCTAATTCATTACATTGCTGCTCTCGTCTTCCTCATCCTGTAGCCATTTGATGGAGAGACAGTGAGGGGTGAAGAGAGAAAGAGAGCAGAGTGATAGAGATAGATAGATAGACAGAGAGAAAGAGAGAGAGAGAGAGAGAGAGAGAGAGCGGTAGGTAGGTCAGGAGGTAGATAGGTAGAGATAGCTATTCTCCACAGAGGTTGTGGCTGCAGGCTTCGCTACAGGTAACAAACACATCAGTCACATACACAGCACACCTGTTACTGTACAGATGGCAAGCCCAGGGAGGGAGGCAGGCAGAGCAATGAAGAAAGATGAGCAGTCAGACAGAGAGAGAAACACAGAGGAGGGGAGACAAAGGGAAGAGAGAAATTATATTTTTCATGGATAGATTGCTAAAGGAGAGATCGAGGAAGGCGAGATGGCGGGGGTTGGTGGTGGTGGTGGGGAGGAGATCAGTCAGGCTGCACCTGTTTGTCTAATGCTATGGTAACAAGGGAGCAGGGCGGAGGCAAAGATGGAGGGAGCAGGGAGAAGGGAGGAAGGAGGGAGGGGTTTTCCTCACCTGTGCCCTCAGCCTGGAGCAGATAGAGAGTCCTGTGGAATCCTCAAGGCTCTCTGGTACACAGCCGGGGTCTCTGTCTCTCTCTATATATAGGTTATATATATCTCAGACACACACACTCTGTCTCCATCTCTCCCTCCCTCCTCTCTCTTTTTCTTTTTTGCAATCTCTTTCTGTTTCATATAGGAAATAATCATCTACACCACCTGTATCTTCATCAAAGACACTAAGGATCATACTGTAACATTCCTCACAGTTCTCTCTGCTCTTGAGATCTACAATTATGATTTTCTCCTTCTCCGAATAAAAGGGTTTAGCCTGTGTGTGTGTGTGTGTCTGAGTGTGTGTGTCTGTGTGTGTGTGTGTGTGTGTCTATGGCTTTCATGTAAATGTGTGCACATGTGGTTGTGCCCCCAGCCACGCATCTTAATCTCTTGTCTATTAGCATATTCAGAGTTCTCCTTTAGCTGGTGGAGGCATCTGATTGGCTAATTCCACTGCCCCGCTGGCCTTCATCTTGCTCCAGGAAGGGAAGAGGATGAGGGTGTTTTGGGAATAAACTGAGAGAAAACAGAACTGCTCTGGCCAACTCTCCGTCTTAACAGATCTAGCTGTATTGTGAGTGAGCCAAAGGTAGTAGAGAGTAGTATAGAGTTTACATCAAAAGATTAATTTGGCAAAAGTACACCCTGTTAGTTTTTGATTGTGCTTTTGTTGGCCTCATTTTCCATTTCCATTTTAGGCATTCAGTTGACACTCTAATCCAGAGCTATTTATAACGAGAGAGCAGGTATACTCTTTAACAAAAGCAGTTTCATATAGTACCAGAAAATGGATCTTTAGGGCGTTTTCACACCTGCGCTTTTAGTGCGGTTAAATCGGACTCTGGTTCGTTTTCCCCCTTGGTGCAATTCGTTTGGGCAGGTGTGAACACAGTAATCGCACTCGGGTGCGGACCAAAACAACCGCACCGAGACCCTTTAGAGGAGGTGGTCTCGGTCCGGTCCCAAAGGAACTCTGGAGCGGTTCATTTGTGGTGGGAACGTGATCCGACCTCTATCCGACCCAACTACCAGGTGTACTCAATTTACTCCGCAAGTTCTCCTGTAGCCAGGTATAGCCAGTATAGCATTTTCAAGACGTTTCCTCGAAGTGCATTCGGCATTCTGCTGGTACAGTTTTGCCTGATATATTGCCCAGATAATTACAACAGTTATGAGCAAATGCCAACGCTGCTGTTGCTCCATGTTGCATAGCAATGTGCACTAGTCCAGAATACAGGACCTTCTTCCTGTATTTACATTCTTGCTCCTGCCCCAGACACATCTGACCAATAAGCGGAGTGAACGTTCTCACGTGGTTTGCATTTTGGTTCGCTTGGATTTTTCTCTGTGTGAAAAGAAACCGAACCAAGGGGAAAACGCTCCAAGTTTACAAACTCATCAACTGATTCAGACCAGAGCAAACGAACTATAGGTGTGAAAACGGCCTTAGGCTTTACCATACAGAACCCTTTAAGAAATGTTCTCTGTGCAACATGGTCAAATGTTTCTACATAGACAGCACCTTTATGGTGCTGTAAAGAACACTGGGTATTTGTTCTGTTTCGCCATATTTATGTTTTATTTTAATAAAGTAGAGGGATCTTTGAGTGATTATGGTTTATAGAAACATAACCCTCCTTGTTCTGTGTGTAGAGGTTCTCTGTCTTGTTCAGTGACTTGGTTGCTGTAGGACTTGAACCTGACATTTCGCAAGACATTTACAAGATGAGTTTCTTTAACCAGCAGATCAACCTTCCTCCATGTTTACCTGCGTTAAATCAATGAGACACATAAAAAAAGATCAACTTGCCACTGACAGTGTGTTGCCACTTCGTGAAAATAAAACATGAATACTTCCCATTGATGTGTTTGTGTGAATGAGATCCTGTCTATCTCACAGACAGGGAACTATTTTAGAATTATCTATAGAGCCATCACTGAAGATACAGCACAAAAATCTTAGAAAGTGCAGTTTGGTGTCCTATTCCTGAGAAGCTAGAGGTCGTGTAGAACAAGGAGCATCCATTGGCCTTTACTGTAATATTAATCCACATAGACTGAGGCCTACTGCAATGGAGCTGATATACAGCACACACACACACACACACACACACACACACTCAGCGTCAGCCACGGCCTCGCTGTGTGTTTGGCAGTGGGCAGTGTTGGGTGTTTGTGTGGCTGTGTGTGTGAGAGAGAGAGCGTGAGAGAGGAGGAGGAGGAGGAATGGGAGATTCAGATTGCCTATTCCAGTCACACAAACACAGTCCTTCACTCCTCTGCCTGTGACAGCACATTCCCTTCCCTCTTCATGCTGGTTGCCTCTTCTCCTCCACCAGCCCTCTCTCCCTTTCCCCTCTCTCTCTTTCTCTCTCTCTCAGCCTCCTCTCTCACCTTTCCCCCGCAACTATCCTTTCTATCTGGCTCCCTCTGCCTTGCTCTCCCTCTATCCCTCCTCTAACACCTTTCCCCATTTTGTTGTGCCCCCCCCCCCACCCTCTCTGTGCCGGTGTATGTATTGGTATCATTAGCAGCTGCACTATGATGGATGGCACGGAGAGGCTGGGCGCTGACAGGGTGGGACTCTGCTTTAACACACCATCATTACCTATACTCCCACGTACACATACATACATACAGATACACACAGACAACACACACGCACACACACACAAGCATGAATATGCCACACACATACTCGTGTGTGCATGTGTATGTTTGCATCATGTGTATCTGTAACTAATTTATGTCTAGAACAAATCACATCATTCAGATGCCTACAGACAGATGGACAGCCATTGAATTTCAACAGCCCATTCTAGCTCTCCCCTTCTCCCTCTCTTTCTTTCACTCTCTCTCTCTCTCTCTCTGTCTGTCACTTTCTCTCTCTCTCACTCACACACACACACACACACACACACATACAAACACACACATTTACACCCACACACACACAGTTTTCTGAGTTTTAAGAGGTTTCTATTGACTTGGAGCCCCACAGGGAAGCGAATGCCAATAGCCCCTCTACTCTCTGTGAGAGTTCAGACAGACCAACAGTCCAATAGACCGTAGGGTGCTAAAAGGGTCTATTTCAAGAGCTGGCGGAAAGTTTCACCTCCAGGAACTTTCACAGACTCGGTATGCTGTATGAGACGGTGTGTGTGTGTGTGTGTGTGTGTGTGTGTGAGAGTTAGTGTGTGTGTGTGTGTTTGGCCAGAGATGTTTGTACAAAGTTCAAAGAGTTTGAGATACGGCAATTATGCAAATTTGTCCTCAGTCTCACAATCCAATGGTGATTCACTTTTAGTCTGGCGATGACATCAGAGGGGCCAGTCTTTTATCTGGGCTTTGTGTGTGTGTGTGTGTGTGTGTGTGTGTATGTATGTGTGTCTGCGTGAGAAAAAGGCAGACAACCAGTCTGACAAACGAACAAAGACGGTGAGTTTAGAGAGTATTAAATATCCAGACTTTGTGCCTCACGTTGGTGCTATAGTTCCTCCCAGGTCTGTGTCTGTGTGTGTGTGTGTGTGTCTGTGTGTGTCTGTGTGTGTGTGTGTGTGTGTGTGTCCGTGTGTGTGTGGGGGGCGGCTGATCATGTTGTCAGAGTCCATAAGAAACAACAGGGCCTTATTAAACACGGACACTCAGTAAAGATTGATTTTGTTTGGCTGTCTGTGTTTTAACTGGAGAGGCAGGCGACTGTGACAGTGTGCGTGGGCGATTAGACACGCGGGCAGGAGGCAGGAACTGTGACTGACTGATGGCTGCAAGTGGCAGGAGGCTGGACGGGGAGGGGGGGGGGGGGGGGCGCTGGGGAGAGGATGTAGTTGTACTCCCAGAGGGGTTACTCCCAGAGGGGGGGAAAGGGAAGAGGCGACAGATTGAACCCAGCCATTCCCTGCAGTGCTGGTCGCTACTGGCTTCCACGGCTCGGAGGACAGAGGTGGAGAATCCATCGTCCCCCTACAGCGCAGACAGACTGACAGACGGGGACCGAGTGCCGCGGAAGCCATCGATAACGCTCACCCGTCGGCTTCTCTGGATGCGTGCCTTGTTACGAGCTGCTAACAGCGAACAGGGCTAGCCAGGGGCTTGGAGGTGAATAAGTCTGGGGCTGTAATTGTTGAAGGTTTAGCCTTGAGCTTCCTTAGGTTCTTACTTCACTTCTTACTCTTTGCCTACTCTGCTACTCCTCTGTCCTTCCACTCCTCCACTCCGCTCTCTTTCCTTTCCTCTGCTCCAGGATGTGCAGAGACTGAGCAGAACTGTGCCGTTTCACTCTGTGATAACCATAACTACAACACTAACCTGAGCTGCTCCAAATGGCTTGTGGGCTCTGTCAGGATATACTGTATATGTGTGTTTTTGTGTCTGAGTGTATATATGATGCTTATATTTTTCTTGTATTAGTGATGTGATTGCAGAGAAGAGATGACTTGAGACATGTATGATTCTTGGAGTGTGAGTGTCTGTGTGTCTGCACAAGCAGACTGTGGACATGAGTGTGTGTGTGTGCGCACGCGTGTGTGTAATGCCCCCTGGAGTATGCATGGTATGTATGTTCTTTTGTGTGTTTATTGTGTTACTATGAAATGGTGTGGAAACATGAAGCAATGACTCTTTCTTTATTTCACTCTTTATCCCTCTGCCTGCCTTTAGAGATACAGTTTGAGAAGCTTGTGGTAAATGTGTGTCTGTGTCTGTGTGTGTGTGTGCGTGTGTGTGTGTGTGTGTGTGTGTGTGTGTGTGTGTGTGTGCGCGTACGGGTGTGTGTGTGTTTGTGGAACAGCAGCGTGCGACACCATGATTAAGTGTTTTGAATAATTGATGATTGCATCCCTCATTAAGCCCCAGTCTTCTGCTCCGGCAGGCTCCAGCTCTATTTTTATGCAACAGAATTCTCCTCTCTTCTCTTCCACTTCACAGATGTAGCGAATCCATCACTCACTTTAGGCTGTGCTGATGGGGGTCCAGAGGGGCTGTGGGGGATCTAAATCATGTTGAGTGGACATTTTTAACAGACCAGCAGCACACTGGGCTGTAGCTCACTGATGATGGCTTTCCAGAGCAAAGCAGAGCAGAGTAAAGAGCGGCTTCTGGCTTTAGAGCTAGAGGGGCCGCCTCGGGCGCCACAGGCTGTGTAAACTACTGTATGTTAAGGATGGGACAATATATCGAAATTCAATATATCCCAATACAAAAATGTGTTATAATAATACCTGTTGTGTGGCAGAAAAATTAATCACAATATTAGTCAATATTATTCTGCTGTAGTAATCCCAAATGAGATGGCTTGCCCATCACAATTTCACAAACTCTTTAAATTGTTGTTTACTTTCTAGCAAGCCAATGCCATTTCTAGAAAGATCCGTGGCTCAGAAATAAACATAATTCTGCACAGTCAGACTTTGCTGTCATTAAACTTTTATTTATCACATCGTATCGTGGTTGCATCGAACCGTGAACTCCACATCACGTATCAAATCATATCGTGAGATAAGCATATCTGTTAGTTCAAGTCTGATTCATGACCCGACATTCAATGCATTACATCCCACCCTCTTTACGTATCTTCTGTCTTTCTCTCTATACAATTCATTCATTCATACATTCATTTTCTCTACCCACTCATTCCTTGTTGCTGTGAGGCGACACTGAGCCACCATGCCACCGCATACAATTCAATAAGGTAGAAATGCCATAAAGATAACCTTAATAAAAATTTGATTTATTTGTATCTATGAGGGGTCAAATGAGACAGAGGGGAGAGAAAGCCAGAAGGTCTGAGAGGAGGGCAGTTTGTTGTATGTGCATGTGTGTGTTTACTATCTTCAGTCCCTGATAAAAATCCAGTGCTGGAACCTTTTGCTGCTGACTACAATCTCTGAATCTTTCCTAGCTAGTAGAGAGCCCATCACCTCTGCACACTGAGTGCTGGGAGCGGGGTGTAACATGCTACAAGTCCATTAGCACGGAGACCTTTAAGGGTGAAGAAAAGCAGACATGACTTGCTGAATAAATGATCATTCACACCCTAAATCAAGTGCCCGAGTTCAGCGAAAGAGCCTTTGTTTTACATGAGCTGGCAGAGATGATGAGAATGAAGCAGAATGTTGTAGCTGAACAGCAGAATGAGGGTCAAATGAGGCAGGGAGAAGACCAAAGAGACAGACAGACAGACTGACAGACAGAATCAGAGGACAGGTTTTTTAATAAAGGCACACTGGCAGTCTGTCAGCAAAGCCGCTGCTTCCTCTCTGCATGAAAGAGACAGCCGTACACACAGGGGTGAGCAAGACCAATTTACATTTTAGCACAGTAACAAGGCAGAGGAGACACACACACACATACACACACTCACACACACACACACACACACAGGGGAGGTGCAGGGAGAACGGGATTCGTTTTCATCTCTGTTTCCCCTTAAAACATGAGAACGGAGGAATTCCCCAAAGAGAGCGCAGCGCTTTGATATCTACAGCCCCGTGTCTGTAAATAGGTTAGGTGAAGAAGATGTGAGCTGTGTGTGTGTGTGTGTGTGTGTGTGGGGGGGGGGGGGGGGGGGGCGTGCATGTGTTTTGTGGTTAATATGCAATCTGCACGTGCATGTGAATCTGTCATCTTGTGGGGTATACTATTTCTGGTAGGAGATTGTGGGTGGGAATGTGTGTGTGTGTGTGTCTATGTGTCTATGTGTGTGTGTGTGTGTGTGTGTGAATGTTTACCTTTTCCTGATGAGGCCTCTGCTGAGTGTTCCTTCTAGTCATTCAGGCAGGCAGAGAGTCATGTGGAGTACTTATAGCAGCTCGGAGCTCTGTGTTTCCATGTTACCCTCCTGCAGTGCTGTGTTGTGCTGGCTGGTGGCCTGGCTGTCTGCCTGCTGAACCAGCCGCACTGCTGTTCTTATAGGCCTCCAGGCCTGCTACAATGGCTGCTAGTTTATCCACTAGACAGCTGCAGTAACAATTTTTGGAGCGTTGTTTGCGTGTAGTACAGATGCAGTCGTCGTTAAAGTCCTGCTTCTTATGTGCTTCCGGCACTTCTCCCGCTCCACCCCCCAGAGGAATTGTTTGAAATCCTGCACTGTTAATGCAGCGTGGGTGTACAATGGCTATCTGGATGTGTGTAAAATGTGTTTGTGCTTGTTATGACTGAACATACTGGAGTTGGAGTTCAAATGGAGTTTGTTCAAGTGTTTTGGATCACTGACAAACATGGGAATACAGTGCCAAATCTTTTTGAAAACATGAAACATGTCTGCATCATAAAAGACCCTGGACACTGTACTTTGTAGATTAATTGTATGTTTGTAAGTGTTGATTGTGACGGAGTATTGGGCAAGGTTCACTGATATGCAGCGGTTACGTGGCAATGCACTGAACTTTAACCCGTCTCTTTCCTAATCAGTTATTTTCCTCCATCTCTGTCTCTCTCTCTCTCTCTCTCTCTCTCTCTCTCTGTCTCTCTCTCTCTCTCTCTGTCTCTCTCTCTCTCTCTCTCTCTGTTTCACAAACCAAGACACACAGAGTCTTTGGACTCATTCACTCATTTTCACTTCTCTCTCGTCCTTTAACCCCTCTCCTTTATCTGATTTTCACCTTGTCTTCCGTTCTCTTCCTTCACTGCTCTGCGTCTCTTTCTGAGCTGGATAGACGAGTAGCGGTGTCCAATGAATACTGCATTTTTAACTGGTAGGTCTTCATTTTTTTGCTGATTACTTTTGGACCACTTCTATCCTTACTTTTTGCTGTTAAGATATATTTTCATGTCTCTCAAACAGATTGGAGTTCGATTGACATTTCTTTCTTGCTTTGTTTTGCCATTGCATCGTGCCGGTTGACATTTCAAGGTGCGTTTAACCGTCTGAAGCCCTAAAACGAGGGGCATATGCGTGTTTCTGTGGTTACGCATTCTCAGAAGGCAATTAGAAAAAAAAAATAACCGTGTCCATGCACCTGAACCATGACAGATATGTAACATGGGATAACCTTTAGTACATGTAGTCATGGTTATTCATCAACGAATGCAGATCCCCATCAGGACTCTGCACTGGGTGTCAGAATACAAAGGGTAGCGTTAGCGGAGGGGAAGGGAGGAGGAGGGAGTGGGGAGGAGAGAGGAGATGGACAGAGCACAGGTAGCGGGAAAGGTAGTGGAGAGGTGGTCTCTATGATTAGTCATTATTCAGATGGAAGGAGAGCTGAATGAGTGGAGCCACTAATCTAACTCTGAGCCTGATGGACAGAACACAATTACCCCGAGAGAGAGAGAGAGAGAGCGAGAGAGATAGAGAGAGAGTCAGCCTTGTCCCCTCCTTTTCTCTCTCTGTTTCTTTTTTCTCTCCATCCGCCTGGCAGCCTTTGCTCTAGCTGCAGATGATTTCTGGGCATTAAGCTCCTGTTGGCAGCATCCTGTTTATCGAGACACACACACACACACACACACACACAGAAAGACACATACAGAGGCGCATCCTCACATCACACACTCACGGCTGTTGGCAGCGCCCCATTTACGGACATCCAATTTACAGCTCGTTTCCTTCTCCTCCTCTCCTCCTGTCCATGTCTCCTCTGGTATGGCTTCAGATTGCTGTCTAAATCCAGACACACTAAGCCATGTTCACATCCCACTCTGCTTCTACTTTTAGCTCAAAGCACACAAGCTGATTCCAGGTCAAGCCGCCAGTACAGCGTTCAAGATGGCTTTTGATGGCGCTGCTCTTTCCTTCACGCTCTGTGTGTGTGTGTGTGTGTGTGTGTGTGTTTGTGTGAGTGTGTGTGTGTCTGTATGAGGGAGGGAATTTGTACAGCTGAAGCTAGACATGGCTTGTTTTTTGAGAAATTAGCTTGTTCTCCCCTCCAGGGACTGTAGCTTAGATGTAGAACTCTTCCCCCAGTCTCCAGAGAAAGCAACCATATGTTTGGAGGCTTGGAGACGTCTGGAGAGCGGCGCTGCAGCAGATTTCTCATTTTCAGACTCAGAGTCTTCGTTTTCTTGCTCATTTTCTGTCTGATCAACTAGAGGACCAGTGGCTGTTTAGTTTGCAATGGTTGGATGGGTTGGACCTCTTCGACTAAGTGAGTAGTGCCCTCCTAGGAGCAATTTAGCAGGCAGAACCTTAACTCAGGACTCAGTTCATGATTCAGTTCAATAATACCATCAATGTAGTACCGCAAAAGTGTGTCTTTCAATCTTGGTTTTGTAGTTCTGGGGTGAAAGCTGTTGTTGTTTTCTAGGTTAAGGCAGTGAGAGGGTTTCGAGGCTGCTTCTGCTCCAGTCCAAGTCAAGGATTAACAGACTGCCTCGGCGAAACACAAGCTCCAGATGCTGCCTGAAAGACTTCACAGCTAGAAGGAATAGAAGCAATGGCGAGAACAAAAAGGAAAGAGGAGAGGGACGGAGGGGGGCATGTTCAGGTTAGAGCTGAACTCAAACTCCATCCTTTCTGTTCTCTCTCTTTACTTCCTCAGGCTTTTCTCTCTCCCCTTTACCCCTCGCTCATTATCTTACTCACCCATTCTATGTCTCCTCACCCCTCTCTTTCTCTCCACTCTGTTCATTTCTCTCTCCCCTCTAACCCCCTCCTTATTCTCTCTCTCACTCTCTCTCTCTCTCCCTCTCTCTCTCCATCCATTTGGTGGAACAGTGCTGCTGATAATGCCTGTAATTGGAGTGACTCACACTTTTCCAGTGTGTTTGGACCAGATAAAGAATATTGTCAGCATTTTGCCGACATGGCCTCTGCTGGCAGAATTAAATGGACTCTGTTCTGTTCTGTCTGCAGCAAATTAAAAGCCTCTCAATTCATCTGCTCTCGCCCGAGGCTTACAGGGGCCTCCTATTCACACAGAAACACCGTGGAGAGGGGGAGGAAGAGAATAAGAGAGATTTCCCTCTTCTCCAAGAAGCACCAATCTTTTCGTTTTTGTTCAAGTCCGCACCCAGCCTGTGTAAGTGAGGGAGAAGGAGACAGAGAGGGAAAGAGAGGTCAAGAGTAGAAGTCTAAGGGGAGGTGAAGAGCAGCTCAGAAGGTAGTCTGATTCATTATGCAGCATGTCAACTTGCAGCTGTCTCCTGCTCTCTCTGTACTTCAGCTTCTCTGTACGTGTGTGTGAGAGAGAAGGAGCTTGTCTGCATTAGTGTGTGCATGTAAATGTGTGTGTGTCCGTGCACTCACATGGTGTGGTTACCGTGTAGATCTGAGTGTATTTTGGCTGCCACGTTATGGTAGTCACTGCCAGTCAACACGTGAGAAAAAAGCAGATGGGCACAGAAGGGGCAGCCAGGCACACAGAGGGGCCAGAGGGGCACATCAGGCACTGGACAGGGAAGGTAAGGGGAGGGACAATGAGCCTGGTAGGACTGTTGAATGATATTTGGTGCAGTATTAGGTTTAGTGAAATATTGCCTGTGTCTGATTCTGCTGAAAATCTTGTGTACTATTAAATATAGTTGATAAATTATTGAGTGATTGAGGAAGGATGTGTTTTAGAGGATTGTTCTTGCAGCAGTGGCCTTGCTGAGACACGTTAGAGACAGGAAGCAGGAAGTGCAGAGGAGGTCTCTCCACTCCGTTACCAGGGGCAACATAGACTCAAGGCCCCTATCAAAAACAAGCTCATTCTCATGCCAGCTGAGAACTCTCGCTAGCTACGCCTGCCAAGAGGGAACACGACCTAACCAAACCTCTCTTTCTTCCCCTCTTTCCCTTTCTCCTCAGCTCTCTGTGGTTGTGTGTGGGATGTCGTGTCGGGGCTAGAGCCCGTCCCTCTCCCATGAGCCTGTGTGCCCACACACACACCTGGCGCCTCCACCCACGCACCCGGCGCCCCCCCACACACACACGGCGCTGACGCCGTACATTGGACCCTCGGAGCCCAGCGGAGCCAAGCGGAGCGGAGTCTAGCCCAGTTGGAGCCTGAGGATGTCAACAGAGACAGAGCTACAGCCAGCGGTCAGGCCCAGCAGTGTCAGACGGGACTCCAAGAGGAAAGGTACGCACAATATGACACATATCACTGTTGTCCTCTGAAAATCATGTAACTCCAATTTTGCTGATTTTCATGTTTTCACTTCAGCTGAAGGATTACATGATCCTCAGAGGGTTGAGACAATTCTCTGACCTTTTGGGCTTATGAAACCAAAAGAAGCTCCACGGGATAAAGTAAAAAATGCATTGTGATCAAGCTAAAACAAGGCTGTTTTTCTTAGTTCCGGAAAAGTTGACATTTTGGAGATGCAAGGTTTTCACCCAACTGCAACAATATGCTATTTAGTTATACACAGTCTATTCTGTCTTTGTCAACTGTGTGTTGATTGCCAGTTTATGACTGGATGTGGGTTACAGGTGTCAGAATGCTGGCCTGCTGTTGCGGGTAGCTAACTGACAGGTGCAGCGGTGTTACGGTACAGTAGGTAGCTACAAAACAGGTGTAGGGACGTTGTGGTTGGTATCCAGGTGTGCAGTGCTCCAGAGGCAGGTAGCTAGCAGGTGTATGGGAGCAGGTCTAGGTGGTGCCAGAGCAGAGGTGATGCCAGGGGCCAGGCTGGCATCCATCACCCAGCTGCTCAGTGCCACCTGCCTGACTGTATGAGCGATGCCCAGCATTCTCTGAATAAGCATCTGATTGATGTAGCAAAACTCTGGACACCGTTGGGGAATGGCACTTAATGGATGTACGCAAGCACACAGAGACACACACGCGCACTATCACCTGCAGCAGACGCCTCATTGCACATTGTGCGGTTCAGTCCCTGCAAACAAGCACTGGTTCCCTGTACAGTGTGTGTGAGGGAAGGCTGAATGCCTCTCATGTCCTATTTAGAAACAGCATTGTTCTGCTGCAATGGAGATCATGTTCATCATTCAGACTGCTCTCCATAGCTGGGGAGATGCATACACACACAGACACACACATACGCACAGGCACACACACACATGCACACACACACACACAGTCAGTAGTGCACTGGGACTGGGAGTGAAGCCCAGAAGAGCATATGAGAGGGAAGATGAATGGTTTGCCTTCAGCATTCAGACTTGGAGGTTTTTAGCCTCTCTTCTCTGCCTTCTTCCCCTCTCTCTGACTTCTTTCTCTCTCTCTCCACCTTACACCTTGTCTCTCTCTTTCTCTGTCTTTCTTTCTTTCTCTATCTCCCTCTCTCTCTCTCTACCTTCCATCCCCCATTGCCTCACCCTCGCTCTTTTTTTTAAATATGGGATGTAGAGTTTGCAAGGCTATACACTCAGCTAGCTCGGCTCAGATAGAGAACTCATCTCTGCTCTGATCTGGGTCATTCCTCCTGACACACTCACACACACCCACACACGCACGCATTCACAGCAGGGTGATGAAAGTCAAATGCAATCATATACCACACACAAGCAACGAGCGTGCTCTGAGCATAGGAAATTGTTTGATAATATTCATATTAGTGTGCTTTGTGTGTGTGTGACCTAAAAACACTATATGTACATATACGTATACATATGTACATATACGTACATATGTTTGTGTTCCCTCTCTCACAGTCTATCTTTCCATCTCACGTTCTCACTCCCCCTGTCTCCCCCCCTCTCTTTCTCACCCTCTCTCTCTCTCTCTTTTGAGTAGTTGGATTTTAATGAAAATAGATCCAGTGAATAGCTGAGGACCATTAGGGTGTAAATGAGGGACCTCGCGGTTGCCAGGATCACGGCAGGATAGTTGGCCCTTCTTTTCCTCTCACTCTTCTAATATCCTTCCTCTTCCTCCTCCTCCTCCTCCCACAGTCCTGCTCTGACTCCTAAATGACCTTGCCCTGGATGAGTGAGACACAGAGGAGAGGCTGATCAGGGAGAGAGTGAGAGAGAGAGAGAGAGAGAGAGAGAGAGAGACTAATGAGTGAACGTGAAGGAGAGCTGTTTAATCTTAGTCCTTTGTTTCACAATTCTGTGGAGAAGAATGTAATGAAAAAAGAATATGGGACTGCTGTATGTCACACATTAATCATAGATGGAGTGGGTCTGTGTGTATGTACATGTGCGTGCGTCTCTGTGTGTGTGTGTGTGTGTGTGTGTGCGCATGTTCTTTACACACAATAATTATGTTTCGTCGGTGGAGCTCAGGGGTCATTCTTATAAGAGAGTTTTTTTTCCTTACCAGAAGGTTTTTATTGAATTACCATGACAAGGTAGAGATAACCTCTGAACTTTAGCATTTACAGGACCCGAGCTGAATAACTGCAGCTTTCTGCTTCCTCTAACAATGAATTAGTAAGTCTTATTGGTCAGGCCCAACTCGTGAAGCGTAATACTCTTTATTAATCCACAATAAATCCAGAAGATTATATCTCTCCACCTCTTTATCCTTCTCTGCCTTTCTCTCTTTCCACCCTCCCTCTCCCCCACCTCTTCCTCTACTTGTGCATCCTGGAATCATAATGATCCAAATGTTCATGTAGGCAGCGATTCAGACCTTCACTAAGCTCTGTGTTTTGGTGTGTAACTGTTTGTGTCCCTCTCCACGTACTCCAACCTTGAAGTTATGCAAGGAGATCAGCAGTCTCCAGCAAGATGCTTAGAGCGGATATTTGTGTTAATTAGTGTAACTGTTAGTTTTATAAGAGGAAACATATTTTGAGATTCTCTGTTATCAATAAAATATGGAGTTGACAGTCTGCCAGTGCAAACATTTTTATTTGTATGTCAAATTGGAACAGCGGGCCAGTTTGATTATATCTGTGTAAAGCCTGACAGCTTAAGTGAATTTTTTTTTATTCTCTCCACTTATAAAATGTTACCTGTCTGTGTCCACCTTGCAAATAAAGTATCATGAGCCATGGAGTCATTACTTTGGTGAGGTATTGCTTATGCCTTGAATCTTTGAATCACATTTCCCCCTTTCAACGGACAAGCAAGTCATTCTGACATTACAACCCAGGATTTTACTGATCTGGGAGGTTTGTAAAATGTAGTATCTTAATATGATTACAGATGTAGCTGTAATACTTGAGTCAACACCGCATGCTTGCTGAACTGCTGCTCTGCTTCTCCATCCTCAAGAGGAAGTGTACTTTTTACTCGTCAAAAGATACAAGGAATGGTCTGTTAACAAGTTGGTTGAGAGATATTAGAGTTTTATTTTATAATATACTGATTCGGTTCAACTGTATAACATTCAAGAAAGAATTGTCAACAGTATTAATTCAGGGTTGATGCAGCATGAAGCAGTGGCTACATACTGTAATGACAAACTTGAACAAATGAATCAATAAACACACAATTCAAAACAGTGAAATCCTATCCTGCGAGTAACCTGTGCTTATTTTGGCATATCTCTGTGGAGTCGGAAATTTGCCCATATTTTCTTGTGTGTGGACGTTATCAAGGCTGGAAATAAATACCAGACACTAGCCAAAAATTGTGGCTGTGACTGATAAGTTTGTCAACCTGTGCACTTTGGCAGGTAACCAAGAATCATTTGGATGTTCTATTGATTGACTAGTGAAGGTGACGGTTTTGGGAGACGCACCAGCCACTGTGGCCAACAGATGAAGAAGTTAGTTTCATTCTCTGGGTGCGTTGTATTCATAACATCATTAAATGTTCAAATAAAACGTTTACTGATGCCTCTCCGTCTTTCATGATGTGACAGCTGATATGATCACAAGTTATAATAACTTCCACTGCTGTCAACACACACAGTCAACTGTCATCGCAACTCGGAAAATCACGACTCTCTCACAATGGGATTTGACTGAGAACGTGTGGGAGAGTGTTTGTACAGTGTAGCTGGCAGCCAGAGGCATGAAAAGAGTGGTTAAGGGTTATAGCTGTGCAGCTGTTAGCCTTTGTGTGTGTGTGTGTGTGTGTGTGTGTGTGTGTGTGTGTGTGTGCATGTGTGTGGGTGTGTGTTTGCTTGTCTCTGGTGTGCGATTAGCAAACACATTATCTTCTTCGCGTGGATATTATGCACACATCCAGTCTATCTGGCACAATCACCGCAGCCATTTACTCTGATATCTTTCCCTAGGGAATCTTAGAGCACAAACAACGGTATTGTGTGTCTGTGTGTGTGTGTGTGTGTGTGTGTGGTGTTTGTGGTGTTTGTGTGTGTGTGTGTGTGTGTGCATGTGTGCCTTCTATGAGAGGTAATCAGATCTGTTCCATCCAATCAGACAGAGATTGAATTGAATTGGCTGTCTGCTGATGTGGTTGTCAGTGGAGGCCAATACTGGATATAGAGGGGATAGAAGACAAACACGAGCAACACTCACTGGCACATAGTGACACACACATGCCAACCTGGCTTTTCCAACACTATAACTATATTTAGAGATAACTGCCTCCTCTCTCTCCTCTCTTGCTACCCGCTGCCCTTCTTTCCCATCAGTTTATTTCTGGAAAATGGGTGATCCATCCATCCAGCTGTCTATCCTTGCACCAATCTGTCCTTCCATGTACCCATATGTCAACTTATCCATGCACTAGTATCTCTATTTTTTCCAGATGGCACATTACCAAGTGGGAAAGGGAAGGGTGGTGAGATGTGATGAGCTATTCCCAGGCAGGCGTCTTATTCCACCCAGCGACCTACATCTTTCTGTGGAGTAGCTCGAGTGACACGTTCTTCGCATTCCTATTCCTGCATGTTCAAAAAGCTTCATCCAACCCTTTCAAATTTGACCGCACTGAATTACCATTCAAAACGCCTGACTCAGAGAAAAAAAAAAAAATCAGTGAAAGCCTTTTATTTGCTTTCCTGAGTCTCTGACAGTGTGTGTGTGCGTGTGACTGCGGTAGGTTGTGTATTCTGTGATCTTCTCAGTATGTTCTGCTCAGTCCTCTCCTCCACACTGTTGATGTGGCTTTGCCCACCGCATCACTAACTCCTGTCTCCATAGCAACAGTTTGCTCCCTGCTTGTAATTTGCACAAAAGGAAAACGTCCCAATGTCACACACACAGAGTCGAATATAGGGCGATACTGGTTGAAGGACTGAGCATTAAGCATTGGGAGTGCGTTTCTTATTCCTAACAAGTTGATGCTGTTCTCTATTTGTATTCACACACACAAACATGCACACACACACACACACACACACACACACACAGCCGCCTGTTCACAGTTTATCCAAGACACATCAATGTCATAAGTTACATTAAAAGCTGTATTGTTAATAGCAGCTGAATTTTTCTGTGTTTTGTTGGGCAAACTTTCCTTCCCTCAGCTCTAATTTCACCAAACCATCCTCTTGTAATTAGAAGAAGTGATTTAGGGATGTGCAACAGATATTAGTATGTACACAGTGAGGAGACAAGAGAGAGACACAGAGACAAGACTCTGGCAGATGGCAAACCCTCTGTTTCCTTTTCATGCTGTATGATGTTCTCCCCTCCTTCGCTCCGTCCCTCTGTCCCAGGACCCCGGCTGGGCGAATGAAGGGAGAGGGTTCGTTAGGATGAGGCAGGGAGAGAGAGGGGAACAGAGGATGCGGAGGACAGAAACTTCAAGTGGATCCATATTTTGGCAGAGATGACAGACATGAGAGAATGCTTTGTTCCGGCACGTTTGCCTTGGCATGAAAGGAGGACTGTTTGAGAAGTTACCTGTGTTGTCTGATGCTTTGGAAGAAAGGGCCTCTGGTGTTCTACACTCACACACACATGCACACACACGGAGGCGAGCCTGCTGTTCACACACATTGTTCAGTTGTTACAGACCGTCTGATCGAGGAAACAAATTGTTTTGCCACTCTTAAGTCAGATGTGTCTCTTAGTAGTGACTGAACAGACTGGAAGGAAGCACACAAGACGGGGCTTCACAGAACTACTTTTACTGCAGTACAGCATTATGCAGTGGTGGAATTGTGTGTGTGTGTGTCTGTATTTACATAGATGCCTGCTATGCAACTGTGTGTGTGTGAGTGGCGGCTCGGGGGCGACCGACAGTGCAGTCCGTGGGGGGAACCGTTTCAGCATTGCATGACAGGATGCTAGCGGCTTGTTTACACAGCCCACTCTCTGATGCCCTGTCAGAGCCCAGAAAACACACAGCTAACACACACAAACGAAGACGGATGCACACACACACACACACCCACACACATGCGCATAGACACAGTTACACACGCAGGCCTTGTTCCCCTTCGTTAGTGAGACCAATTACCTTGTAATTAAAGCCAGGCCGAGAAACGAGCTTTACCACCAAGAGTCCTAGATATGCAGAGGGAGGCAGAGAGGAAGAGAGGAAGAGAGGAAGACAAAGAAAGAGAGGGAGAGAGAGAGTCAAGAGGATTGAGAATGGCCTCATGCTAGCAGAGCCATGGCTGGTGTCTAATTAAATGGGGAGAACGTTGAAAAGGATGAGATTAAATGAAAGGAGAGAGGAGACGAATAAATCACTGCTTCATTTATCCTCTGCAGAACACGCTACGTACCCTGTCGACTGCCAGCCTTCATGGAAGTGTGTGTGTGTGTGTGTGTGTTACTGTAGATCAAGTCCAATTCATTTCGTGATGATAACAGTCTAACCCTAACCCTTGACATTCACATCAAAGTTCCATTTAACTTTTAGTCTTTTTTGCTAACTTCAGCTGAGTGGTTTTTGCATGGATGAAAATAATACAGTATAGCCAAGTTGTGCTTCTTTCCTCTCTGTACTATATTAAACATTTCAAATAGTTACATTATTTGATAGTATTGCTTAATGAAATAAAAAAAAATAAAACCAACTATATTTATTTATTGTCTTAGAGGGAAGTTCAGATTGGTTCTTATGCAGCATGTGCAATTGACATTTAATAGAAAATAAAGTTTCAACAACATATATGCTTAGCCATATGTTGGGTAAGCCCTTAAAGTCACAATGACATGAAAAATTACCTTTTCACCATGTTAGTTAATTCTCCATATTATAACATACGACTATTTATCAATAAATGCCCCCAAACAATTTATAAAATGTATAAAACTTCACAACTTTCAAATTGACATGAGTGACAGCAGGGTAATGTGGTTAATTTTTTTCTGTTCTCACAAAAACCCTGTTTACTTTTCACACAATGTTTGTGGTCCTGATGGCTGAAATTGATTCATTCTGGAGAATCTGGAATTTGTGACATCTCAAGAATATACGCAAAGCATTTTTGAACTTTTGAACAATCCCTCCACACGTTATGTCCCACCCCAACATCCTGTTTCAACTGGAAACACGTTGAATTACGGAAGTAAGGCACCATCGAAATGCCGTTTCCCTGTGACTTTAACCTCAGTTATTATGAAATAAAATTCTGTCTGAGCCCAGAGGAAAGTGTGTTTGAATATCTTCAAAATGTTTCAGACTGTCAGTGAGTACTAGACCTTACAAAATCCCAGATCAGAGTCAGAGAGACAGACATACAGATCAGAGAACTAGAGTAGAGTCTCCTTCGAGGTGTGTCTCTGTTCCCTCGCTCTAGCCGTACACGAGCCAAAAGTTTCCTCTGTCTGCCTTTCCAAAGTGACCTTGACAAAGGGTGTGGGTGTTTGTGTGTGCAGGAGGGGTAATGGGCAGTGTGTTGCGTCCGTCCCCGAAGTGTCTCAGCCCTAATTTGTTCTGTGTTTTCTGTCAGAGAGGATAGCTGCATGCCTCAGGGCACACATACACACACACACACACACACACACGGACACACATGGACACACAGCTCAGGTCTCTGGCTGTGCCCCTGTCATCCAGGTCAGAGCAGCGGGTGGCAGGGAGTTGGGGGAGAGGGGCAACAAAATAGAGGTGGAGAAGGAAAGAACAGTGATAAGAGAGAAAAAAAATGAAGGGAAGAGGATGACACTTGTAGCAAGATATCTCTTTGAGGAGCCGTAATTGACTCAGTTCAAGTCTAAATCTGTCTTTCATGATGTTGGGCCACCCTCTACAGGCAAGCTATAACTCTCTTCTAGCACCCAAGTCAAATTACTCACATAATAATCAGCTTGATAAATGAAACCCACAGGCATCGCAAGAATCTGAATTGAAACACAATTTGGAATAAACTTCATCAATATGTCCAACTAGCCACCCTTTTAGTAGCTGCTTGAGCTCAAAAGCAGCCTCTTCGGCTGGTAAACACAACAGTAGTCATGTTGTAAATGAGACAGAAAAATAGACTCACCAACAAAAGAACAGCATTCATTTAT
>NW_027279764.1:567500-572500 GCF_046629955.1 Centroberyx affinis
CTGTTGAAGTCTTTTGTGGTCTGTGTGATTGATGATCCCTTGGTAATGGCATTGGTCCGAGGTAGATGGAGGTCCTTGACTGGAAGACGCACTGTAGACTGCAACAGTGTCTGCTGACCTTGCGGTCACCAAAGAGTATATCTCTGTGTCCTCTCTCTTCCACTCCTGACTGTCTCTCTCTCTCTCTCCTCTCCCTGTGTGTGTGCATGTGTGTGTGTGTGTGCGTGTGTCTGCAGGGCAGGATCGCAGCGAGGCGGCTCTCATCAGGCGTTTTAAGGGCGATGGCGTCCGCTACAAGGCCAAGCTCATCGGCCTGGACGAGGTCACTGCTGCCCGCGGAGACAAACTGTGTCAGGACTCAATGATGAAGCTCAAGGTAAGGATAGTCTCTCTCTCTCTCTCTCTCTCTCTCTCTCTCTCTCTCTCTCTCTCTCTCTCTCTCTCTCTCTCTCAATCTCTCTCTCTCTCTCTCTCTATCTATCTATCTATCTCTCGCTATCTCTCTCTCTCTTGCTCTCTCACTCTCTCTCTCTCTCTCTCTCTCTCTCTGTGTGTATGGAAACCTCATAACTCATAACACTTTTGTTTTCTTCTGTCTTTAATTGAGAATTTACATGGTCTTTTTATCTGCTGATTAAAGCTGAACTATCCAGCTTTGCATGTTGGTGCCCCCAAAAGGCAGTGAGACGTAACTGTTTGAAATTTAGGACTTCAAAACCCAGAAGTGACACATTGGTAAACTGCAGTCTCTTGGGACCACTTGGGACCGCTCTTGGGAAGCACAAGTTTCAAATTGTCACTTCTTGTGCATGGCAAAGATTTCCCAGCACTGTTACCTGACACCATAATTTAATTTGGGCAAATAGGGAAAATCTGTGGCATCTCAATTAGTGGGGACGGGATGCCCTTCTCGGGCAGCCTCACTTCATGATTTAGGCTGATAAGTTATATTTTTTGCATAAAAACCTTGCGTAGTGCAGCTTTAAGTTCCAGGACCCACGAAAACTCTTGTACAATTTCAAAAATGGTCAAAAGTCAACATGGTCATCAGTCTATAAATAGTTCCTCAACTTTAGAAAAGTGTTGGATATACAGTACATGTTTTGCTGTCCTTGTGTGTGCACACAAGGAAAGAGAAATACACCATTCTCTGACGTTTCTTAACAGCCAGAGGAAGAGGGTGGGAGTAGGGAGATGAAAGGCCAGGAGGTTATAATTCTTAGGGAAGTAGATGATATGAGGAAGAGGAGGTGAGGCGTTTAGGATGAGAAGGGGTTTGGGTTGAGTGTCTCATTTGCAACGACAGGAACAGTTAGAAGGAGAGGTAGAGAGATGGGAGAGTTACTATAGGTGAGGACAGAGGAAAAGAGGAGGAGAATAATTGGGAATGGAGATTACAGAAGGGCAAGAGGAGAGAGAAGAGAAAGATGGAGAAAGAGAAAGGGGCTGAAAACCTGGGCGAAAATTAATTATTTATTCATAAGTATCATTCTAATGAACTAGTAGTCGATTTTGTGAAATACGTTTTGTGAATCCAGGTGAAATATTAATTTTCATTTTAGAATCTAGGCTATATAGATAACTTTTTTTTCAAATGTCCCTGAATAATCCAAAGTGTTACCATAAATTTCGATTTTTCTTTGTTTCCAAAAATGTATACTCAAACAGTTTGAAAATTGTCAGTGTGAAGAATGCTGTGCTGTATTTATTAACACATGAATACTTGTTAACACAGAATACGTGTTAACTGCAGGAGATATTTCAATTCTGAAAAACAGATTTACGTTTTGCTTACGTGTCGTGAAAACACGATTCAGCCTAGGTGTGGAGGGTGAGGAGCGGGGAGACAGCTCATTGATCAAACAGCTTCCCTCCTCCTCATTTATTCAGACAGGAAATCCATCAACTCTTTTTCTCTGATCTCCCCTCCTCTTCTTTCATACTGCTCCTCCCTCTCCTACCCCCTCTCCCTGAACTCTCTGATCTTTCTTCTTCTCTCATTTCTTCTCATTTTGTGACTCTGCTGTGCTCTCCCGGGGGTGGGGGGTGGCGGTAAAGGAAAATTCCACCCTCGAATTCTCTTATACTGTTAAATATTATAAATCTGTGATGCATTCCAAGAGCTTTATGAAGTGTTGTAATTTACCTTTGTGTTGTACCCGTTTTCCCTCCACCTGCTTCGTCTACGTGTGCTTCAGTTAGTGATCTGCATTTTCCCAGAATGCCTTTCGACAACCCTCAGAGAGCGGTGTCAACTTGTTGCATTCAGCTGTGGGCAGCACATGACAGGATGTAAAGTTAGCTTGATATTGGATATTGGACTTTTGGTGGATATTTGTTTTGTTTTTTTCCACTTACAATAACTTGTAAAGCAAACAAGTAAAAGCACATTAATGAATATATTTGTGATTACTGAGAGAGGATGAATAATTTACTACCACAGTGTTTATACATAAGAAAAATATTTTCTCAAATATTGATCTAAATTGTTCTTCCTCTTCCACTAATTAGGCTACAAATATATTCATCAATGTGGTTTTACTTGTTTGATTTACAAGTTATTGAAGGTAGAAAAATGAATAGCCACCAAATATCAATTTCAAGCTAACTTACTGTAAGTCCGTTTTTTAAGTGTAAGTGTAGACGATAATGACAACTATCGCGAAAAAGTGTCGCTCCGCTTATGCAAAACGTAACTTGTCTTGTGGATGCGTTACATTATGATCTATTGAGCTTACTGTCACTGGAGAAATTTAAGGTATCTGACTGTAACACCAAAACCTGATGTTTACTGTTGATGTTTTAGCTGAAAAATGTTCTCCTATTAAACTGCATTGTAGCTGCGCTGGAAATATCTCGACCTGATGTCACACCGTTCAGCTAGTTACGGTTATGTGAGCCAGCAGGTGCCATCTTGCTGTTGTCCAGAAAGGTCAACTTTTCAGGAACTATGACAAACAGCCTGTTTGACAGACTTGTATTTTTGAGTTCATCTAATTGGTTTTGAAAAGGTTGTAGAATTTAAGCATCTGATCCTTCAATTCCAGTTAAAACATGAAAATCCCAAACATTGGAGTTATGAGGTTTTCATCCAACAACAATGATGTGTATGTGTTCCTGTCCTGTTTCTAACCCTGCTGTTAACACTAACACTGCTTGTCTGTCTCTCTCCGTCTCTCTCTCTGCCTGTCTGTCTCTCTCTCTTTCTCTCTGTCTGTCTCTCTCTCTCTCTCTCTCTGCCTGTCTGTCTCTCTCTTTCTCTCTGCCTGTCTGTCTCTCTGTCTTTCTCTCTGCCTGTCTGTCTCTCTCTCTCTCTCTCTCTCTCTCTCTCTCTCTCTCTCTCTCTCTGTCTCTGTCTCTCTCTCTCTCTTTCTGCCTGTCTGTCTGTCCGTCCTCAGGGTATAGCTGCGGCAGCACGGTCTAAAGGGGAACACAAACAGAAGGTGTTTCTGACCGTTTCCTTTGGCGGGATCAAGATCTTCGATGAGAAGTCAGGGGTAAGCACTGGATGGAATTTGCGTGTGTGTGTGTGTGTGTGTGTGTGTTTGCGCATGTGTGTGTGCCTGCATGCAGTGTTTCTGTGTGTGTGTGTGTGTGTGTGTGTGTTTCCTCTGTTAATGAGGCGTCTCCATGAGAGGGAGGAGCCCCAGGGGAAATCAGGAGGCCCTAATTGAAACCCTGAGAACAAGGCCTCAGTAGATGAGAGAACATGGCTATCCCATTGTCTGCCTCTCTCCAAACAGCGACAACACTGGTTTTATATTATGCTCCAGGATTATGCATTTTCCATCTTACACGGTTTTCTGGTTGACCGACTGGATCTATTTGGGCTTTGCTGTCCGTCTGCTTTCATTGCTCCTTGTTCCTCTATGTCTGCCTGTCTATACTTGTCTTTCTGTCTGTCTGTTTTTCTGTCTGCCTGTTGGTCTCTTGGAAATCAACAGAATCAGACTCACCTGAATCCCAACAGCAATAAATGTTCAGGAGTTTGTCTTGGTGACATTGATGACATAGAGACATATTGACAACTCAGAGATTTACACACTACATGCTGACACACATAGGAAACAAGACCTTACACAGTGTGCAAGACACATTATGGACAGAAGACTATACATATCCCACATATATGTATTCATTTGTTTAGTAGCATGGTATATTGCATTTTAGCAGAAGAAGTTTGTAGTTTCTCTTCGTGTTCACATGGGATCCTCTGTTTTTTTCCTCCCACATTCCAGAGACATGCAAGTCAGGTGGATTGGGAACTCGAAAAATTCCCATAGGTATGAATGAGTGTACAGTTGTATGTCTGTTTAACCTTGCGATAGACTGGAGACCTCTCCATGTTGTTTCCCTGCCTTCTGGGATAGGCTCCAGCCCCCCCGTCACCCAGAAAAGGCTTAAGAGAAGAGAAAATGAATGAACGAATGAATATACTTTATTTACTTCATTAATCCCCCAATTTGAAATTCTCTTTCTCTCACTGTTGGACCGCAGGCTCAGCCAGCTAGTGCGGAGCCCCTGCAGCAGGTAGGGGTTAAAGGATTCCTCTGGTGTTAATGAAAGGTAGCCTCATTTTCCAGCTTGGCCTCTCTCCCCTATGAAATTGCTGTGGATGTTTACACGGCACTATCACACACAATTAGCTAAAATGAGACTGGTGTTCGCTACCTTGTAGATGCCATTCAATCTCATTTATGATATTGGTTGTCATTTACGATATGTACGCGTTATCATTCCACAATTCATCCCACAAATTAGTTGAAGCTACAAGCTAGTTTTGTCTCCGCTACAACTCTGTTTTCAAAAGTTAGGATTACATAAAATGCATGATATATAAAATGTTTATTCTATCTAAAGGTAAAAAATAAATAAAAAACAGCAATAAGGGAGAGATGCCAATCTGCAAAATGAGGCTAACTTTCACCAACACCAGAGGAATCCTTTAAGTATCTTGCTTAGGTTTCCTTGAGCAGGTAGCTGTTATGTTTCCTGCTCAA